>NC_141906.1:37705963-38008993 GCF_057802395.1 Ceratotherium simum simum
GTGCCCAATGTTCATATATAATATTTATAAAAAAAGTTTCCTTTGTCAAATACATTTCGGAAACCCAGGCTTCAACAAGGGTGAAAGTTCAAGTGTATGTTTAACCGCAGGAAAATGAAAAACCTTTATTATGTTAATACGTGTTGTGAATCTCCAATAAGGAAATAGAATTTGCAGCATTTGCCAAACTTATCTGAATACAGAAAAATCTGTGGGCCTAGTGTAATACAAAATGCTTTCTGGGAAAAACTGAACTAATCAAGAGATAATCAGAGCCTGAACCATAGGGTTTGCAGCATTTAAATTAAGTTAAAATTTAGAGCTAAATTTCCTCCTCACATTGTGGGCCTTCATTTTGTCCAAAGTTAGATTTAGATCTTTTTGAATTCATGTAGATACTTCTTTTGCAGTTTCATTTTAGACAGATACTCACAGAAACATACATATACGTATGCATACATATATATAAATGATTGTAAGAAATTTGGAAAAATACTACAGTTTATCTGTAAAAAAGTATTTCATATTGCCCCTTTGAAACATAATTCCTGTTACACTTCTTTGTACTTCATTCTAGTGTTTTAAATTTTTTTTTAAATACTGGAGAATTTAAATATTTGATTTTAATCGTTGTATAGTATCCCAATCCTGCAACTAACATCTTTGAGCAAAAAGCTTCTAGATATGTCAGATTAATTCCTTGGGATATGTTTCAGCAGTGGAATTGCTAACATGAAAGGTTTGAAAATACTATGGTTTTTGATGTATCTAATTTCATGATTTTACCTGAGGATAGAGAGGTGGGGAGAGGACAGAAGGGTGCAAGTACTTCTCAGTACTTGCACAAGAAATCAACATGGAACATTCATAGCTGCAAAGGCAGTCGTGGTTGAAGAATAGCTTATTATGTGAAATTATTATTATTACCATTAGTATAGCAACACTTACTGAGTTCTTAACATGTACCAGAAACTACTTTAAGCACTTTACATTTATTATCTCTTTAATCTTCATGAAACTCTGAGATACTATTAACATTCTCATTTTAAAGATTAGGATTTAAGGCACAGAGATGGCAAGTAATTTACCCAAAGTCCTACTCAGCTGCTAGCCAGGAGCAGAGTCTAGATACAAATCCAGGCAGCCAAACTTAGTGCTCCTTTTCTTTCTTTTTTTTTTTTTTTTTCCACTGAGGAAGATTTGCCCTGAGCTAACATCTGTGCCAATCTTCTTCTATTTTGTATGTGGGTCACTGCCACAGCATGGCCACCGACAAGTGGTGTAGGTCAGTGCCTGGGAACCAAACCTGGGCTGCCGGAGTGGAGCATGCCAATCTTAACCACTAGGCTACAGGGCTGGCCCCTAGAGCTCCTTTTCTTAATCATTGCTTTTTAGCAGTTAACAGAAAAACATATAGGCACCTATATGTGTATTATAGGTGTAGGCACCTATAATACGGTTCTGGACTTAACCATCCACCTTGTCTTACTAGAGTATTGAAGAGACTCAGAATTGTTGGGGATAGTTCTTATATGCCTTTGTCTGTTTCTTCTCCTGTCGTATTTATTCTGGTCATCCAGTCCCCACTCTGCATCACTAATTTCAGCATTAAATTCTTTGCCAGATAGACATAGTTCTTTCCTGGTATCTATGTTAACAATGTCAAGTTAAAAGCCAATATTGTTTCTATAAATATGAGATTTCAGAGTAGACGTCTTAGGTCAAATATGAATTACGGGGAAATTATACTTTCAATGGACATATAAATTACAAAGCACACACAGAGTCACATGCACATGTGTACATGCACTCCTGTTCATAGCTCTCATGACCCAATCAAAGTGACAAGTGACATTCACAGGGAAGCAGGGATTCGTGGTTGTTTGGATGGAAAATCTTTCAAAAGTTCCAATTCTGTGTCTCTTTTATCCAACATCCTAGCAGCTTGCCTAGATGACAATTATATTTCCTAGATCTGGATAATTCATTTTCCCAATAAATGTTTGGCTAGGACTGGGTATATCTCATCTGAGTGAGAAGAAGCCTCTTTGAAATTGTAATTTGGATTTACTTAAATATCCTCAGTCTTATTTTCATGAGATTTATTTTTTAGTAAATATATACACATTTATGTTTGCCTATACTCTCCTTGTAAGACATGTATTCTTTTCTTTAATTTGCTTTCCATTTTGATATATTAGAATTGGTTCAGCATTCCATTAAGCACCAAATATGTACTGCTAATTTTTTTCCTGGTAAATATAGCAAATATAGTTATTTTTACTTTTGTCTTAAGAACTGTATATAGGATAGGATTTGGCACACTGTAAGTATTCTTATTTATGAAATAAATCAAGTAATAAAAAGTAAAACTATAAAAATTACACTTGCACCCGTAATGACTTCATAATCCATAAACTGGAGAGGTCTCACTTCCTGAAATACCTCCTATGAGCTGCTGCCTCAGCTATGCAAAACTTCCCTTTTGCTTGTTTTGAGTTTTTTATTTTGCTTAAATCTTCATAATTAAAGAACATTCAAAATAAATTTTATTGTCACTTGGCTTGTTCTAGAATGTATTTTAATTAATGTTCTAGAATGTATTAAGGACATTTAATAGTCCAATATAAATATAAATAAGAAAAAATCATATGACAAGTGAAGAATTCTTAAATGATTTTCTTCCACCCGTAGGCTATTAAAATAAATGTCTCTCCTTTGAAAATAATTATAAAAATAATTTGGATGAAAATAATAACTACCACTAGATACAGAAGGTTTCTAGTGAAAATATCATTTCGATATGGATCAGGGAAGCTGGATCTTCAAGGCTTCATTCTTGGTTGCTGAGAAAAACACTTGTCTTTGAGGATTTTATTTAACTATTACTGCTTCTACTGTGTAGTGCTTGGGAAAGAGAGAGACTTCCTTTTTAAAGTAGTTTCCTTTCTTTTTTCTACCATAACGAACTATGATTCTATGATGGCATCTCAGGAAGTCTATAAACAATGAAACATTTTCTGCCAATAAAGAATCTGCCTAAACGGGTTCACAGATTTTAATCAATATTACATTGGGGATAGCATATATGATTTTGTTTAAAAAAAGATCTACTCTTTAAAAACTTCCAAACAAGTGCCTCTGGATGTTGTTGCCTGAAGATAAAGATGTATGTTAAATTTACTTATAACCCCTTGTAGCATTTAGTGTAGTAACAGTGTCTGGCACATAGTCCTACTTCCAACAATTTTGCACCAAAATACAGAATCAATGAAGGAAGGAATTATGTATTATTCTATAGGGAATTACTTATGGGCTTGAAAAGTTCAACTGTTTCCTTTTTTGTGTCATGCTTGATACATCTCCTAATTTGTTCCTCCCCAGTTTCTCTTCTGGTCAGTCACTGAAGTCACAACTCTTTGACTAATATGGCCCCTTCACTTGTGGTCCGCTGACGTATTCAAAGGGCTAGCAGAGCAAAGCTCATTTATAGTAAGATCACTGCCTGAGACTTAGAACACTAAATTGTTGTTCCCAGTTCACCACCTGCTTTAGAGAATTCATCTACCTCTTAGAGTCTTGGTTTCCCCATTTGCTCAATTGGAAGACTAGTATGATCTATTTTTGATCAAAGGTTGCTTTGAAATAACCAATGAAATAAGTTAGGAAGTGTCTTAATAATTGTAAGGTCTTAGGAAAATGTAAATAATTACGGCAAGAAGCTGAAACTGAATGTTCAGCATTTTGCCTGGATCTTTCTTAATTTACTCTGCTCTCCAGCTTTTTTTGTGTGTAGCATTTAGAACTAGCAATCCAAATTTCTAACAGCCATATAATGATAATGTTAGTGGCTAACATAGATGCTTGTCATTTAACAGACGCTGGTCTAGGTGCTTACATTTAATTCTTACATGAATTATGTGAGGTAGACGCTAATACTATCTACATAATGTAGATGGGAAATTGAATCTTAGAAGGGATCTGCAACTTGTTCAAAGACAGTTATTGTGTCTGAGAGCAGATATCCAAAACTAGGAACGACTGACTTCAAAGTCTATTTGACTAACCAGTTGGGTACCATGCCCCCTTCCAGCACATCTGAATGCACATCTTTCGTTAACCTTCTGTCTGCATCAGCCAAGGTGAAAGTGCCAGACGTGAAAGCTTCTGAGACCTCCTGATCTGAGAAAATGAGAACCCAGAGAGAAATGAAAACTAGGCCACAAACTTAATGTAAAACAGAGGTCAGATTTAAGAGGGCTTATCTATTGAATAGCAGCAGTTTAAATAGCTTGAAAGTCCCTTCTCACGCAGAATAATCTCTGCAAATTCAATTCACCTACATCAATGTGATTATGGAACTATGTAATGACTTATGGAAATTTAAATTTAGGAGCAAACAGATTGATTTGTGCTCCGCTGACCAGAGCCTATTCTGTAGAGATGGGCACAAATTTTATTTTTATGTAAATCACCTCAAATGCAGTTCTTTTTCCTAAATTATATGAAGCTGGCATTTGCCCATGTGCATTATTTCCTGGGCAGCAGGAACCTTGGCTGACACCTGAAAGCCCAATGCAAATCTAAATGTGAATGTACGGGAAAAGTATTAGGGACAGAAGAGGTTTCCACTTTCAATATCAGAAATTGACAAATGCATTGAGGTTTGATATCCATTTAGTGTGATTTATTTATTTATTTTTAAAACAGTTCTATTTATTTGTTTTTTGTGAGGAAGATCAGCCCTGAGCTAACATCCATGCTAATTTTCCTCTTTTTGTTGAGGAAGACCGGCTCTGAGCTAACATCTATTGCCAATCCTCCTCCTTTTTTTCCCCAAAGCCCCAGTAGATAGTTGTATGTCATAGTTGCACATCCTTCTAGTTGCTGTATGTGGGATGTGGCCTCAGCATGGCTGGAGAAGCCGTGCGTGGCTGCACGCCCAAGATCTGAACCCTGGCTGCCAGTAGCAGAGCGCGCACACTTAACCGCTAAGCCACGGGGCCAGTCCCATTTAGTGTGATTTAATAGAAAAGTTTGGAATTAGAGATAGAAAGAGCTGAGTTCAAATTCAATATGGATGATTTTTGCTCTCGGGGAAATTGGCCTCTCTTATTTCCAGTTATATCTTTTTCATTTTTTCGACAAATATTTACTGAAAATCCCTTATATGGTAGTCGCTTGGATAAGACTCCAGGAGATAAGCAACATAGAGTCCATTGCTAAAGTTGTTCACAGTTTAAAGACAGGATAGGTACAAACCCAAAAAAAGGTCATAAGCTCTGCAATACTGGAGTGGGATAATGGTGGAGGTGAAGGAAGATAGACCGTTATAGAGAGCGTCATCAATTTCACTTTAGTAGGGTAGGCTTTTGAGGAAAGATAATGCTCGAGAAATACACCTCTATGGATGGTAAATAAAGACAATTATATGTATGTGGCAGGGCCATTATTGGGAATAAAAGCAACCATATATGTGAGGACTGATCCTAATGATCTACATCTAAATGCTAGTTTTTTATATTATCGTACAAGTGTAAATCCAGGAATTAGCTCTTACTTTTCAAAACCTATTCTCCTGCTGTGTTTAAACAAGTATTTTGTTAATATCATAGTCAGAATTATTCTGTGCTCACTAATGCTCACTATCCTGGGACTCCCATAAATGGCACAGGAGCATTCAGGACTCTATCCCAATTCGAAATGTGCTTTTCATCCCTAACAGTATAAATGCAGTTGAGCTACTCATATTCCAGCTGCCACACACAAAAAAGTAAGTGCTACTGAGTTAGATAAGGGCACAAGAAACTGCCCATATACTCCTGGCTCAATTACACTCATCCTCATCTCCCTCCCCTCTCCCTCTCCCTGTCCCAATCCACAGGCTTTTGCCTCTACTCTCATTTTTTAAAATCTCTTTCCTTTGCAAAATATCTGGATCATTTCGTCTAAACCTATTTGTCCTGAATGCCACATGAAGAATTTATGAGAAGAGTTTTCATTTTAAAAGAGATTTAAATATAACTAAAGTTTAAGAGAAGTAGCTCCAGACTGTGCTTCTGACTTTAGATGTTGTCTTCCCACCCATTTCCCAGGGATGCAAGCCCTTCAATCTTTGAAAAATATCATTTAATACCAAAAAAAAAGCAAAAACAATCATAAATGTAGAGCTTGATGAATTTTCACAAAGTGAACATACCTATGTAAACTATATAAACATCAAAAATAGAATATTGAAAGCACCTCAGAACTACCCTATTCTCCTTCCCCAAAGTAATACTATTCTAATATCAAACACCATAGATAAATTGTGCCGGTATTTAAATACATAAAAAAGGGATTATACAATATATATATACTCATTTCTGGTATCATTTACTCAATATTATGAGATTCATCTGTTTTGTTAAATGAGGAGGTTTACCCATTCTCATTACTCCACAGTATTCCATTGTAAGGATGCACCAATGTTTTATTTATGAATTCTATTAGTGGATATGTGTTATCTCCAGATTTTCTCTATTACAAATAATGCTACCATGAATATTTCATACATATGTTTGGTGCAAATGTGTGCACTATTGGAAATGTACATAGAATTTGAATTGATGGGTTCTTGGATATACATATGTTCACCTTAGTAGATATAGATAAATAGTATTCCAAAATGGTTCTACAATTTTGCAAATTCATGAAGAGTGGATGAAAGTTTCAGTTGTTCCTTATTCTCACCAACACGATATTTTTGGTCTTTTTAATGTTGGCCGTGTTGGTGGGTGTAGAGTAGCACTGACTTATGGCTTTAATTTACATTTCCCTTATCACTAATGAGAATGATTCACTTTTCGTATGTTAAAACGCCTTTGAGATAGCCTCATTTGTGATGTTCCTGTTCAAGTCACTTGCTCAGTTTTCTAACTGGGTTGGCTGTTGTGATAGGCAGAAAAATGGGACCCCAAAATGCCCCCACCTTGATCTCAGAACCTGTAAATATATTACTTTACGTGGTAAAAAGAGCTTTGTAGATGCACCTAAGGTTAAGGACCTTGAGATGGGAAAATTACCCTGGATTCTCTAGGTGGGTCCAGTTTAAGATCTCATGTGAGATCTTAAAAGCGGAAGTGGAAGGGAAGGGTAGATAAGTAGGTCAGAGTGATGGCAGTGTAAGAATGCTTTGACACTCTGTTGCTGACTCTGAGATGTACCCCTAAAAGAACGGGACAGACATCCTTAGGAGCTGAGGGCAGGCCTCAGTTACCAGTCAGCAATGGTATGCCCTACAACTGCATGGAACCACAACTGCATGGAACCGAATTCTACCAACATCTGAATGAGCAAGGAAATGGATTTGCCCCGGCACCTGCAGAAAGCCATGCAGACCTGCTTACACTTTGATTCTAGCCCAGTCAGACCTAAAACAGGTTTCTGACCCGCAGAACTGCAGGATAATAAGTTAATATTGTTTTAAGCCATTAAGTTTGTGGTAGGTTGTTATGGTCACAAAGGAAAACTAATACAACTTTTTTTTTTATCAATTTGCATAGTTGTTTATATAGTTTGAATATGAATTAAACATTGCAAAGACCATGCCCCATCTATGACGTTCCTTTTCTTCTCTTAACGAAATATTTTGATAAAAAGAAGTTCTTAATTCTAATATAGCTCGATTTATCAATCTTTCCTATATAGTTAATTAATTGTTTGTCTTGTTTAAGATATATCTGGCTACTCAAGCTCATGAAGAAATTCTCTTTTATTTTCACATTTAAATTTAGAATTCACTTGGATATATTTTTGCATATAGCATGACATGTGTCTAGTTTCATTTCTTTCCATATGGATATCTAGTGGACCCTTCACCTTTTATTTAAAAGATTACTTTTTTCCCCCACTCTTTTCCAGTTCACCTTTGTAATACAGCAAGTGTTTCTATACATGTGTCTCTTTCTGAACTCTCTTTTCTTTTTAATTTTTTTCTTTCCTTGTGCCAATACTACACAATTTTAATCAACTGTACTTTTTAAAGTCTTGACAGTTGATAATAAAAGTCACCCAAATTTGTTCTTATTCAAGACTGTATGAGTTTTTTTGGTTCTTTGCATTTCCATACATACTTTAGAATTAGCTTCTATGCCCCTACACATGCACATACACACGCGCACACAGACACACACACACACACACACACACACAGGATTCCTGCTAGGATTTCAATTAGGATTTCATCAAAAATAGAAATTTGGGCAAAACTGGCATGTTTATGATATTGTGTCTGCCAACTCATGAACGTGGAATACCATTCCTTTTAGATCTTCTCTATTTTTTCTCTATTATATATTGCAGTTCTCTGTGAAAATATCTTACACATCATTCATTAGATTTATTACTGTACATATAATGTTTTGTATTATTAAAACGTACCTTTTACACTTTATTTTCTAATTGTTGATTGCTTATAGAAGTTGATTGATATAAGAACTTTGTATACAGAGAACTTTCTAAATCACTTAATTTTAACAGTTTGTCTACAAATTATATTGTTTTCTATACACAATAATGGCATTTTGTGTGTGTGTGTGAGGAGATCAGCCCTGTGCTAACGTCTGCCAATCTTCCTCTTTTTTTTTTTTTTTTGCTGAGGAAGACTGGCCCTGGGCTAACATCCACACCCATCTTCCTCCAGTTTATATGGGACGCCGCCACAGCATGGCTTGCCAAGCAGTGCGTCGGTACGCACCCGGGATCCGAACTGGCAAACCCTTGGCTGCTTGCGCCACTGGCCCGGCCCCAATAATGGCATTTTTGAATGATGAGTTTTATTTATTTCTCCCTTTACAATTATTTGCCTTTTAGTTATTTATTTTTTATCTTAGTCCTAGCTAGGATATCCCCTATCATACTGAATAGAAATGGCAATAGTGGGCTTCCATGTCTTGTTCCTGACCCAAGGGAGAAATTTTCAGTATTTTATTACTAAGTATGACATTTACTGTTAGATTTTTTTATAGATACCTGATATAAAAATGAGAAAGTTTCTATCTATTCCTAGTTTCCTAATAGTTTCTATAATGAAGGAAGTTAAATTTTAGACATTCCTTTCCCTGTATCTATTAGGGTAATCATAGCCTTTTTCTCCTTTATTCTGATAGTGTGGTGAATTACACTGATTGATTTTCAACTGTTAAACTAATCTTGTGTTCTTAGGAAAAGAGCAAACTTCATCATGATTTTTGGGCATTCCCCTTTTACTTATTGACATATTTGGCTAATACTAATTGATTTAGAATTTTTGCATATATGTTAATGGGATATATTAAGCAACTAATAACACAGCTTTGAAATACATAAAACAAAAATTGATAGAACTGCATGGAGAGACAATATGATCATCTTAATAGATGCAGGAAAAGTATTTGCAAATCCACCATCTGTTCCTAATAAAACCGTGTCAATCTGTGAATAGACTAGAACTTCCTCAACCTCGTAAAAGGAATCTATAAAAGATCTATAGCCAATATTATACTCAATGGAAAAAGACTGAGTTACCCCCCACCCTCAAGGTCCATGATGTTTGCCCTCACCACTTCTATTCATTCAACTTTGTACTAAATTTTAGCCAATGCTAATATGCAGGGAAATAGATATAAATAGCATCCAGATTGTAAAGAAAGACCTAAAACTATCTTTATTCACAGATGTCATAATCATCTATGTAGATGGTCATATGAAGTTTACAGAAAAGTTTCTAAAAGCTTTTACAGAGTTGCAAGATATGAGAAAAATATATAGCAATTATATTTCTGTATAGTAGCAATGAACAATCTGAAAATACAATTTAAAACAATACTATTAACTTATGATATATTTAGGGATAATTCTATCAAAAAATGTACAAAATATGTAAGGGTTTGTATGGTGGTTGGTAACGTGTCTTACCCACTTCCTATCAGACATTGGGTAAGATCCATGTGAACTTATGTTTCCACACCAGTAAACATGGAGTGAACTTTTCACACTCTTGGTGATAATGTAAGGATTGAAATGGTGCACGTGAGAATCATTAGCATGATGTCACATAGAAGGAATTCAATAAATGACAATTGCTATTTCAGACTTAGTCCCAGCAGGAAACAGAATTTCACCCATAGTAATTTCTTTGGAGAAAATTTAATGGAGAAACAATTAACAGAAGAGTGTGCAGGATTTAGAAAGGTCAGTCTGGTGCTGAAAAGGGTATAACTCTGAAGAAAACAGTGTTCTGGGGCTCAGTGAGGGCTGTTACCACGGAGCAGGAGATGGCCGACCAGAGCAGCAGTCATGGAGTGACAGCCACTGCTAGAACCGTGATGCCAATTCAGGCCATGAGTGGGAGAACAGATGCTTGACCGCTGTTTCTTCTTGTCTTCTGATAACCTGCTTATAAGTCCCACTGAGTGGACTCAGTTAGAAGCCAGAAGGCAGGGAGACCGGGGTGATGCAGTTCTAGAGGTCAGCCCCTCCACACACACAGCAGAAAGACAAGGACAGAGAAGACAGAGGATGCATCTAGGGGTATCAGATGGAGGTTAACCTGTACAATTTCTTTTTCTCTTTCCAAATTTTTTTTTTTTAAATGAGTTACTATGGGTGCCAAAGGCTCTCAGTTTCATTTGTCTTCAAGCCACCTGGCACTGAGGAATTTCAGTACTCTTCAATAATTTGGCCTTGTCTATTAGACAAATGAGGCTGCAAGCTGACTTAATGATACCAGTGGTCTGTTACAACCTATAACGCATACTCATTTTTCAACATTTGACACAAAGTAATTAAAATCCTATGGAGTAAAGGATCTGTCCTAATTTTCTCATTTATTATGAAATATTATTGGACAAAAGCAAGTAGATCCTAGTAACTCATCAATACAGCAAAGTGGTTTAATAAAATATTCCAGATGAATAAAACATGATCCACTTAGCATGATGGAAGCTGATCGGCACATCATTTGTCTGAGCTGACCCAATAGTGATCCAAATTACTCTTTCCTACATTTGCACCTTCAAATTGGTGTCTTTGCACATGCAGTGCCCTACTTGGAGCATTATTCGCCCCTATTAGCCCCTATGGAAACCTTACCCATGTATCTTTCAAAGGCTGGCTCAAATGAGACCTCAGTGTAGACTTTTCTGATGTACAACCTAAAAGGAAACTTTGTCCCTTAGGGGCGTCCTTAATACTGTGTCCCTCTTTTACATCATTTTCCATCTTAACAGTAACCGCATCCTATCAAACTATACTATATGAATCATTCATATTCCTTCCCTCTGTCTGTGCCTTAGCTCCTGCCAACACAATCTCAACCCTGGACACTGCAATATATTCCTAACTGGTCTTGATCTGCTCATTCACACCTATTTTCAACAGCAGACTGACTTTTCTAATAACAACAACAAAACAAAATCTAATCATGAAACTTTCCTGCTTCAAATCCTTTAATTATTTCTCATTGTCATAAAGGCCTATTTCATTAGAATAAAGACAAGGAAGACAAAGATCACAGACTCAAGGGTACAGATGAGGAAATACATAATATTACAAGAACGCCAAAAAATAATAATTTCAGATTGCAATATGTCTGTGGAGAAAATAAGCAGGGTGATATCGTAGAAAATAATGGGAGGGGAGTACTTTAGTGAGGCTTATGAAAATTTTTGGTGAATGTATTCAACTTATAATAAAAAAGGCACTAGTGAATATCCTGAAATTAAAGGTGCAGTCAGCTAAAATGTTTTATTGATTAACCCACATCGCCCTATACCGTATGCCAAAATGATTGAATCAGTCGTAAGCTGGAATCCAAAGTGGAATTTCTTGATTCATTCAAATATCTGTAACTTTTACTAAGTAATTTAGGCACGGTCCTGCCCTCATAGAACTGGAAGAGATAAGATAAAAATAATTTCATGAATACCATTGTTTCCAATTGAAACTTTATCATACCTCCCTGTTTAAAATTGATGAGATCTATATTACTATCTCCAATTTGAAAATTATGAATAAACTAAAAGTCTTAATGACAGCCATACTAAAACAAGGGGAAAAAACCACCTAGTCAATAAAATGGTATTTATCTGACCCTACATCTAGGTGCTTTCCTACAAGCTGTTTCATTTGTTTTCACAATAATACTCTGTGTTTGGCAGTGTTATCCTAACAATTTTTCTTTAAAAAAACCGTTACTCAGAGAAGATCAGGGACCTGCCCTGGATCACATAGTTGCGTATCATAGAGACAGGGTTCAAACTCAACTCTGTCTAATCCAAGATCCTTCCTATTCACCTAATATATTCAACTTCAAATAGCAGAAAAAACAACAATAAAAAATCCATAATTTATTTGTATAAATAAATGAGACATTTAGAATACAAATGTTCATTTTAGTATCATCTAGCTTCCACTGAGATATTCAAATATATTACAATTTACAGCTTATACAAAAAAAAAAACCCTATAAACTAAACATTATTTAGATGTAACCTAAATTGTTCTTGCAACAATTAATAAAAGTAGATATTGTTCTTATCATCCCCATTTAAGTGAAAAATAAATGACCGCAGGAAAGATGAAAAGACTTGCCCAGGGTCACACAGCCAGGATGTGGCACAAGCCTCTAGAGTCTAAAGGAACTGTTCTTTCTCCAGTACGTTCTATTATAGTTCTTTAGTGTGTAATATATAGATTTCTATCCCTTTCAATTTGTATTTTCAGAAAAATACATTTTTTAAAATATATTTTTCAGTTATGTCATTAGGTACAAAATAATTTTTGCTTTTCAGTTTTACTGTAAAGCAAGAGATCTTGAAGCTCATATGACAGTTGTTAGCCTTAAAATATGCAATGACTTCCAAATTATCTTGCCAAATGGGTTCAGTAACAAATGCCCTGATGGTCATAACATTAATATAATCATAAAAGTACCATTACATTAATTAGAACTTTGTAAACGCTGTAATTAAGATACGCCGTGACAGCTGTCTTTCCTGTCCCTGAGCGTTCCCAAGAAATCTCTCAGCACCACTTATTTCTGAACCATCATCTGCCTTGAGTTGGGAGAAGCCATCTGTTAGTATATTTGAAATGTTAAGTGACAAAGGGGATTCAAATCATTATATCCCTTAGAATATTTTGGGGGGGAAAGAAAAAGAAGCACTCAGCAACCATTTCTAAGTGATTTTTAGCTAGACCTAGAAGGGAAGATAGCTGGATTTATTTTTAATCTTGCATCAACATTAAATAATGGGAACAGTCTGGGATTTGCAGTCAGGTAGATCTGACCTGATTGGTAACTGTGTGACTAAGGGCAAGTTACTTAAGCTCTCTGAGCCTCAGTTTCCTCATCTTTATGATGGGGAAACACCATATATGAAGACAGTCATGCCTATTTTTCATTACTGTTGAGAAAATAAAAGGATAAATTTCATATGTAATACCTTATAAAATCTCCACTGAAGGCTAATTTTATTTCAAAATATCATCAGAATGACTCTCAAGATGATATGTGGCTTGTCTTTTTCCAGCTATTTTATACATCTTTGGAAAATGTGTTTATTTCAGTCCTCGAAACTAGTTCTCCGGTTGGACTATACTTATTTTTATTAAACCTAAAAGGTAGCAGAGAGAGTCTTAGTATGTGACAAAGAGGAGTTCAATTTCTACTATAATTCACTACTAGTTTGATTTTAAACAAATTACTTCACTTCATTGGACCTCAGGTAGAAAATGATGGAAAAATTAGGGATAACATGTAGTTTTACATTAGGAAAATAAATTAAAATACCAATAATGATAGATCACATTTTTCTCTTTTTAAAATCTCATCCTTGATGTTGTTTTTATTATTATTCTTGTTGTTATGATTTCCATGAGTCAGCACTGCCCACACTGTTAACTCCATTGTATACTATAGAGCAGTTCTGTGGAGTGGGTACTGTCATTAAGAGCATTTTTGGAGATAAGGAGACTGAGTCTTAGGTTAAGTGACTTGCTCAATGTCATATACTGTTAGTAAGTGACAGAGCCCAGATAAAATTCCAAAACAAAGTCATACTGAAATGCATGCTTTTAATCTTTTCTGCTAGTGCTTTGCAACCTGTAAAATACTACCTGAGTGGAAAATAGTAGTTTTACAGGATAGAAAACCAATGATCTATCTGATTGGCACTTTTTATCTCTGCCTGGTATAGAAAAGCATTTCCCATTGCTAGGAAAACTAGTAAACATTAAATAAGACTTACTACGTATTTTACAAAAATTAACTCACGTAATCTTCCCAACACAATGAGGTAGTTATTGTTATTTTCCTTATTTCATAGACGAGGTAACTGAGGCAGAAATGTTGAGTATCTTGCCCAAGGTCATTCAGCTATTAAGTGGGAAAGCAGGATTCAGATTCAAGTGGTCTGAACTGCTATCCTACGTTGCCTTAAGAATCATAGAAAAGGATGTTTGTTATGTTTGTGCTGCTTTGAAAGACTAATACTTGCTTTGATAAAATAAGAGCCTACTATGTGCTAGTCTCTTTACACATACTATTCCCAATGATCACTATCCTGAAATTTGCATTATTTCTCTTTCTCCCTCCCTCCTACCTCCTCCTGTTTCTCATCTTTATTTTCCTCCTTTTTTCTCTTCCTCTTTTTCCTTCTCCTCATCCTCCTCCTTCTACAAGACAGAGTAACTGAGTCTCAGAGATGCTCCATGGTTTGACCAAAACTTCAGAGCTAATGAATAGCAGAAGTGTTATTTGAACCTATTTTAACATTGTCTGATTGGTTCTAAAGTCTGAATTATTTCTGCTACATCACACTGCTTATAGTTCAGAGATTTCCTAGATTTTTTAAGGAGGTAGGAAAAATAGCTATTTCTCAAGATTGTGACTGGTTAAGCTATAATTGACAAAATGATGAATGTTTTGTGATATGACTGAGGTATCGATGACTGTTGAAACTACCTTTAGGAAGATTCAAAAAATCTTTTATCTGCATCCTCTTTTGCACAAGAGAGAATAAGGGATTGGCACTGTAGGATATAAGTATATGTTATCAAGGGATTCTTGCCAAGCATCTGTCTTAAGGGTCTTAAGGGAATAGACGCTATAGTTTAAGGTGCACCAATAATAAGATTTAGGCATAGCTGAGAGCTGTGTTTCATCTGTATGTCTGCAAATGAGCCATGAGGCCAAAGGTCATAGCCAATTAACTTGTGTACATTTCAACTGCTATTATCTCTGAAACATATGGCAGAGTGTTCTACTTGAGGGAAAACAACTTTGATAAGTCTTGTCAACATTATTTACATTATTTTTGAAGGGCAATCTACTTGTTAATAATAATCACAGAGGAAAACAATTATAATTTAAAAAGCAATGAAAGTTTAAATTTTTACTGTTTATATATTCATAAAAGAGTTGCT
The DNA here is from genome assembly GCF_057802395.1 of Ceratotherium simum simum. Classification (NCBI taxonomy): domain Eukaryota; kingdom Metazoa; phylum Chordata; class Mammalia; order Perissodactyla; family Rhinocerotidae; genus Ceratotherium; species Ceratotherium simum. The sequence continues at coordinate 37,721,411 of NC_141906.1, forward strand.
ACTTCACACTTGCCTCTCAAAGAGATGATTGATTATAAAACCTTTTCCACATCTCTGCCTCTAGTATACAGATCTCATATTAGCAGTTAATGCTAGTGGTATTATATTAGAGGTTATTGTTACTTACTTCTTTCAACTCACACTACTTGACTACTTAAAGCTCTTCCATAGAGAAGACATTAAACTTGGGCTAGACGTTCTATGTCTTAATCTGTCATTCATCTGTATACTTGAGAGTGGAATATGTTAGCACAAACTTGGCGGTAAGGGCAACATACGAGGTTTGTGTTTTGCCAAACTTAGGTCTATAGGGGTATCTACTTGGAATTGTACATACTTGCTTACTCTTGAGTAATATGTAACTAATGGGAAAATTAAGAGAAAGCAAATCTTATCCTCCAGGCTCACATGAACAACAAATCATTGAAAATTATTTTTTACAACAACTAGAACACATGTAGAAATTTATAAGCAAATAAGAAGCTGAGTAAAAAAGTCCACAGTTTTAAGTGAAAGGAAAGACGAAGAAGAGATGAAAAAGGATGAATGGGAAATTTTTAAAAACTCAAAATAAAGTATCAAAATTAAAATCTGCATTAAAGGTATTAAGTATCAAAGGTAATTGGGCTGGAAATTGAACCAGAATGTGGAGGACAAATTTAATCAGTTTCTGGGTTTATTATAAATACGAAAATAAAAAGAGAACAATAAAAAATTAAAAACAGAAATCTAACATAAGATTTATTATTTTTCTCAGGTAGAAACCAGAATACTTACAACAGAAACAATGGTTACAAACATGATTAAATAAAACTTTGTTTAACAAAGATCCACACACACGAAATGAAAGGGGTCTCCAAAATCCAAATAAATAAAATTGCTCTTTTTATTAAATATAGATGTAGATGGTAGCTATATTGCCCAAGTTCAAGAGGGTATCAATAAGTCAGGACTATAATGGAATAATCTCTAATCTAAAGTGAGCGAATGAAAGAGAAGGAAGAGAGAAAAGGTATGATCCGGAAAATCAGACCACTGCTTACTTTTAACCAGAGCTGTGATGATAATTATTTGTCTAGCTTTGAAAAAATATCTATTTATCCTAAATACACCCTCACAGAGATTCTGAGTCTGCCAATCAGGCTATCATCCAGACAAGTGCTCCATTGCTACAGGTGATTTTTTCACACATACCCCTGGTTTGGAACTGACAACTGGGAACAAGATAATAATATCATAATTGAATACCTCTTATATGTTAGGTCCCTTAGATTTATTATCATTTTTAACCTTTACAATTGCCCGTTACATAGTAATCACTCTCATTTTACAGATGGAAAAAACTAAGCATCCGTGAGGTTAAAGATTTAGATTGTACATCCAAAGACTTTACTTAATGCACCCAATACCCATTTTGATGTAGATATTTCCCCTCACACTTTATAAATAAGAGGTTAAGTGATATATCCAAGATCATCAAGTCAGTAGGTACTGGAATCAGTACTCAGAATTTTTTGACATTTAATTACATCTATAGCGCTAAGACCAGGATTTAAACTATAGTTCATCTAACTCGAAGAATATTATTACCCTTTTCAATAAACTATTTCAGGAACTGCAAAGGATATCTTGAGAAGTTTGGCCAAGCATGGATATCCCAAAAGACTGTGGTTAATCTTGTCATATGCCAAACAATGAGGTTACAGATTGATTTTTACGGGTTTCAGCATTTTTTTGTATTTATAGATATAGGAACCACAGTATTTTTGTCCCTTCATCCTCAAACTTCAAGTCACTTTCTATAATTTTCTCTGATTTATTTATTATCTCCTCAATGAATATCAGTCAGAGAAATAGTTGTGGGAAATATTCTTTTGTTAAGATTCTCCTTAGATTATAAAGTAACTGTAAGGAATGACTTTATTAATATATTCAGTGAACTAATAACTATTTTAATTCTGAAAGTAGTTAGAATATGCCAGGAAGTTCTTTAAATATTAAAAGATAATAGAAATAGTAGATAGAAGTACAGTATAGTATATTGGAAAAAAGCACTAGAATTGGTTTCAGAAGACTGAGTCTTTGTCTCAAGACTTACAAGCCGCCGAAATATAGCTGCACCTCTCTGACCACTGGTTGCTTTATTTATAAAGTGAAGTAATAGAATCTACCTCACATGGTTGGTGTCACCTAGATTAAGAGTGAAATATGGGGCCATCCAATTGTTTCCCTCTTTGAATTGGTTATTTTGGGAATATCCAGTCTGAGCCAGAATGTGATATAATTAACTGACTTCATTCACTATTCATTTATTCAGCTTAATTTGCATTCATTGTGTCTCTCCTGTCATAAAGAGGATCCCCCATTATGTACAATATGTTTGGCTAAACAATTTATCTGCAAATTGTTCCGAAGTTTTTAAAAGTATTTCTCGTTAGGAAGGTCTGCTTAACATTAAGCCCCGTTCTATTTGGGACATAATAGAATGTGTATTTTCTGGAAACAAGAAGTAGAAGTTCTTCTCCAGCACTCCTACCAGAGTTGAGAAAATTTCAGATTTTGCTACTGAAAAAGGATCTTAAAGACGATCGAGACTACGTCTTCATTTTTCAGAACGGACTATAGTGTCTAGAAAAGTGAAGTCTCTTGCCAAAAGTAATACACTTACTGGTAAATCACAAAATTAAACCAATATCTCCTTTCTCTTAGTCTAGTGCTCATGTGTTTATCCATGCTGCTAAAGTGGAATTCAATCAGTAAAAAATGACAAGCCATGAGACAACTTGTTTGAAAGTTCTGCTCTTCTTCAGTTTCATAAACTGATTTTAGAGATTCTGAATTACTAAAGCACAAAAATGCAAACTTTTTGAATGTCCTCCAGAATGTCTCTGAGAGCTCTCAAACTCACATGCTTGCAAATCTTTATAGGCTTACCCATATCCTAAATCATATCCTTCAACAATCCTCCCAGGGACTTAGGGAATTGTGACAAGTCAATACAATTGCATTTATAATACAGATATGTTGAGTGTAAATTACATTTGCTCTTGCTGCCACCAATCATTGCTCAATTTTTAATAACTCATTGGACATTGATCAATTTCAAGGTCATCCACCTTGAATAATCAGGCAAGTGCTATCAGATCTCTGAATGCTGTAAACAAAGATGGCTTAAGTTTTAGCACATAAATTGTGGCTGAAAGGAAGGGCAAATGGTTTTGTGCCTCAAAACATTCAAACATGAAGAGTCCCAAACCAATGAACTACACGTCTCAATACAAGATGTTTTCTGCTTTGAGATTTTGGGCTTTGAGTCAATGGACTCACCAAGAATTCAGGTATTTTTGGTAGAGTTAATCTAAAACCCTGTAATCTCTGATTTTAGTACAATGATTTTGTGATAATATCATTCTTCATCCATGAATCTCACCAGCTGATGATAGAAGATCATGTAAAATGGTAGAGTTTTACTAAAAAGCCATAGGTAGTGGCTTATGGCAAAGGGAAAGCCAGAGGGTGCCTATTTCTTGCTCAGCAGCTGTAAACATATAATAATAACATTGGTCATCATTTATGAGTCTACAATGTAGTTTACCCACATGACATGTTGGTCAGAGCTATTGATTGTGAAGTCACACAGCCCTAAACTCTCATCCTGGCTCTGCCACTTTCTTGATGTTCACATCTGGGTAAGTCACTTAACCATTTTTTTTTATGTTTAAACCATTTATTTATCTTTAAATCATGTTTATTTATCTTTAAAATGTGAATAACATCAAATTCATGGGGATGTTTTGAAGATTAAATTCAAACAAGCTTGTAAGACACTTTGCCCAGGCTCTGACAAATTATAAGAGCATAATAAATGTTAGACGTTATTTTCCTTATTGTTATTTATTCATATCTGCAAACTGGCTTGAAAATTATTATCATCACTGCCTCAAACAGATTAATTTATTGCCTGCAGATTATACAGCCAGTGAGTGGCAGAAGTGCAATTCAAAACTAGGCGTCCCGTTTTACACGCTACAGCTTAGATCTGTGAGACTCTGTAGCCTCTGCTCTTTCTAATACACGCTAGTGTCTCCCTACTTTCTATATTAAATTATCGTGTTGAAATATTTTCTAACTATTTCACCCTTTTTTTTTTTTTGGTGAGGAAGGTCAGCCCTGAGCTAACATCCCTGACAATCCTCCTCTTTTTGCTGAGGAAGACCGGCCCTGAGCTAACATCTATTACCAATTCTCCTCCTTTTTCTCCCTTTTTCTCCTCAAAGCCCCAGCAGATATTTGTATGTCATAGTTGCACATCCCTCTAGTTGCTGCATGTGGGACGCGGCCTCAGCATGGCCGGACAAACCATGTGTCGGTGTGCGCCCGGATCAAAACCCGGGCCGCCAGTAGCGGAGCGCACGCACTTAACCACGGGGCCGGCCCCAGCTTCACCCTTGAATTCAGGTTACAGACAATCCAAAAGTATCCATGGGAAATTACTATATGTTTTTGTGTATTGATATTGTATTGACAAAAAATGCAGTATACCACACAATGTAAATATCTTCTTCAAAGTAAAAGCATCAATTTGGAGAGATAATTAACTCTGGATTGAATCTGTTTTTACAAGCCATGCATCGTTTATCTGTCACATAATGTTGACATAAAGCAAACCATTTTTCATGTTCCATTTTGACGTTTTAGGGTCCCTCTAATGATCACCTGCTTCTGTATCACTTCTCATCCCCCAAATCTCACAATGGCTTCCATTAAGCAACATCTCAAATTTATTATTCATGGATAAACAAAACTGACAAAAAATATACATTGACTACCATCAAGGAACTCACATTTTAGTGATAAAGACTAGCAGCTAAGTAAATAATTTCAGTAAATGCAGCTAGTCTTATGGTAACAAAATGCACAGAGTAAATGAAAGGACAGAGAAAGGCTCCTAAGCCGTTGTTAGGTAGCACGGTTACAAGAGGAAGAGAGCTAGCAAGAAAGGATTCTAAGAAAAGGTATTGACTTTAAAAAGCAGAAAAAAAGGGAAGGAAAACACTAAACATCCCCTACATGTATTGCCCTGTTAGCAAAAGGAATACTTAAACATTTGGGATGATTCAAAATCACTGAGTGCCAGACAGTTCTGGACGTTGAAAATAGCTGCAGTTCATTTAATGTCAGCACAGAAACAGTTCAGTAATATTGTCCTCGTATATTTCAGCAGTTTAATCATTTTGCTCAATTTTCTTAACTTGATCTTTATTGGTGTAGGGCAGCTGGCTTAGCATGTGGTGGTAGGTGCTATTAATTTGTAAAATACATTACAGGGCAACAGCTTAAAAGAATCAATAAAGTTATCGTATGCCCTGACTCATCATGTCCTTGTTTAGATTAGCAATGCATATTTTTACATATATTAGAGGAATATCAGGGAACTCACAGCCATCTGAATGAAGAGAGAGTATTGACAAATAACAGTGTAAAATCAACAGTGATAACCAGATGAACAAACTCTATGGGTCACATTTTAGTCATATTTCTAACATATATCACATGAGTAAAGTATATAATAATAATAATTTTAACAATGCCTTAACATTTTAGAGCACTTGAATTTTAATGCACTTTCACAAATCAATCTTTTTTAAGCTCCCCACTGCCATGAGAGATATATAAAACCTTTCTGCTTTCCTATTGGTACGATAGCAATGTATACATTATGAACCTGAAAGTATCAAGTTATTTAAATAACATCTTATTTAACCATGTTGTTCTTTCCATAGGTTGAATCCCAATCACCAGCAGAGATAGCAGTGTGGCAACAGTCTAAGAAATCACTTTAGTTCAACAGACCTTAAGGACAGTTCTACAAAAAAATGGAAGGAAACTCACCCACGCATCAAGGATTTATCGAGTATCTACCACAGAACAAAAACCAGACTAATTGCTAGAAATACAACAATAAAAAATACAGACATGATCTCTCAGAAAGTTTGCGTACTATTTGGGGGATACAGCAATGAAAATAGATGAGGAGATATTGGGTGCTTTGACAGTAGATAGAAAACAGATGTCAAAAGGATTTAATACTTGTTAAATAACTTAGATTCTATTCTATGGATAAAACAAAGCTCTTGGAAGGATTTTTGCAGAGAAGTAACAAAAATATATTTGTTTCTAGAAAAATCATCTGGCTCCACAAGAAGAATGGAATAGTGGAAATAGATGACAAGCAGCTAGGTTAGTGAAGGGGATTTTGTGGCAATCCAGGTAAGAGAGAACACCAGAAGCGTAGAGGTGAGATGGAAATAAATAGATACATTTTTTAAAATATTAAGGAGAAAGAATCAATAGGACTTCATTATCTGATAGTGTGAATGGTTACAAGGAAGGGAGGAGAGTCAGATGACCCCCAAGTTTCCAGTTTGTAGGACTGAATGAATGGTGATGTCATTACCTAAGAGAAGGAGGGGCAACTTGTATTTCTTTGTCAGTTCAATTAAAAGAGTGCTTTTACACATAGAATTGTCCAAACTGTTATTACATTACTAGTATGTGATATTTTCGCCTCCACTTTGAGATCATAGACATTTTATTCATTTAGTAGCTCTAAAACTTAGCAGATATTCAATAAATGAATGAAACCAATGAATGAGTGAATGCATAAATTGCATAAATTGCTGGATATTACTTCATTTGAAATTTATATCATCTGTGAGGGGAAGGAAAGATTGAAGATTTTATATCCGTTTTAGAGATTATTAACCTGGTATAGGATGGGTTGAAGCACTTGGCTGCGGTCACCTAGTAGGTAAGCAGGGAATCAGAGGCTGGAATCCAGGTCCTTTTACTCACACTCCAGTGCGCTTTTCACTGCCTCAGCCTACTTCTTACTTATTACCTGCTTTTTCATTGTCCCAACCCTAATGAAGAAGTCCACATGAGTTATGTGGTCTCCATTTCCAAATTAACCAAGAAGATATGCACAGAATTTCCTCTTAATAAATTACATGATATCATGAGACATCTCATAATCTATAAAATTACCATAATTAATGAGGGCATGTAGTTGGTGAGTGGATCCATCAAGCTGTTTCTAAGTTTTGCACAGCTGGTAAAAGATCAGATGCAAAGAGTGATTATCTGCACCCATGGTCAGTTTGAGAGAACACACACACACATTGCAGAGGGCATAAAATGCTCTCCTTAAATCTAAAAAATAAATTATTTATGATCGTTATGTTAGGCGAATGTGGTTCACAAAGAGAATAAAGGTGTTGCTCCCCCATGATAAAATCCGGGAGGAAAATTTGGAGTCATAGGCACTTTTGTATAGAGTTCCTGAAACCTGTAAACAGTTTTCACATGGTATTCGGAGAAACTAACAAAAGAAAAGCAGCACATCCAATGCAAAAATGATATAATAAATAGGAAAACAATGGTTTCTAAAATATTCTAAAACTAACCACTGTTAGTAGTCCTTGCACACCTTAGCTTTTCAGGAGCTCCAGAGACTTTCAGTTTGCAAAATCGTTAAACCCAAACAAGGTTTCGACTACCGAGAAGCTCATAGAATAAAACAGGAGGTGGAATTAAAATCACATAATTGGAATGCAATATGGTCCACACAGCAGGAGAGGTGTCCTGATTAGTGGGATGTGAAGAGTCAGAAAGGTGGAGTCAGAAAGGCGACTACATGAATCCTAGCCAAGCCATTACATAGTTTTGTAGACTAAAGAAGTCATAAACCTTTTTCAATCACACTGCCCACATCTGTTAAAAGAGGAGAGTAATATATTTTATTTGACATGTTATTTAAGAAGGAGTTATTTACTGTTTTGAATGAATCTGAGACAGTTTCAGATTGTAGATGAAGTCTTAGCAAGTTTGGGGGAGATACATTACCATTTCTCAGACAGTTGCAGGAAGGGAGCATTATGGGTAAAGGGACCAGCGTGTACAAACCAGCGGCAGTGTGAAACAACAGAGTGTCTTGTAATACAACAGATGCTCTGTCAATACTCACCTCAACTCCATCCTAGCTCTTTCTTTCCTTAGGAATTGAGACGACCTAGGAGGGAATCTGAAATTTCTGTCCTCTCCCTCTGAGGCTCAGTTTACTCATTTTAAAGATCCAGAAAAGCTTTAAAATGTTCTTGGGATACAAACTCTGCTCAAAAAGCCTATAGCTCTGTCAGTTGTCAGTTCATTCTCCCTCCATTCTAATCTTCTGGAAAGTAGTAGGCATTCTGCAGAAGGTAATCAAAGTCAGACCTCAGGGAAATTTGCAAAGTTTAGGCTTTCCTAAATTTTGTGCATTTTCTATAGTGAAATTCCACATGAGAACAGAAAAAAAAGTACAATAGAAATACCAGTCTCTGATATTTGAGGTAGAGATCTTCTAAACTTTAAAACAATGTTGGAAAATTCCAATGAGTCAGTAAGTCTGGAAGTACTCTGCAATTAATACCTATAAACACTAATGTCAATCACATGGCAAGTAAAAGCAAACAAAGCAGGTTAGAAAATGATACAGAAATAATGCAATAAATGAGGGAAAGTATACAGATAAGCAAGAATAATCATGACTCCAGCCATTAGATGCACATATATATTCATACATGACAGGATATATATGTATTATGTGTTTAGTTTGCTGATTGTATGCATTAATTCTATATTGAATAAGAGCTTATAATATCTTGAGGACAATGTATATAAATCACAGTGAATTTACACATGAATAAAATGCTGTACTAGTTCTACAGAATCAAGTATCTTTGGAGAAGACATGGAAATAATAGTACTAGATGTGCACTCAAAATGACTTTTTCATGTATCTGCTCATTTATGAAAAAATAAACGCTGAAAGGATAAACCAGAAACTAATGAGATTGATTACTCACAGGAGGTCTGTTAGGAAAAGGACGAGACAGGTAAGGGATATAGGACAGGAGAGGGACACCTCTCTGAGGATATACCTCACTATATAATTCTGACCTTTGGAACCACACTAAAGTTTCACATAGCCCAATAAATAAATAAATAAATAGAATCAACGAAGATGGGGGAAATTTTAAAATGGCATACAAACATGAACAATTGACCATAATTTACTTGAAATGAATAACCACATTAAAACGGGTTAAAGCAAAAAAGAAAAGTAAAATGGTTACTTTTTTGGACCAAGTATTTTGGCATCATACCCTCTGGCTGAAAGCAAAAAGCACTGTAAATTAATAGTAAACTCCTGTTAGTGGAGTATTTTTCTCAGTGGAATGTGCTTGCAATTCTGAAACTACTTTGTGTGTATTCAAGTCTCAGAAAATAAGTAATTATCTCATAGTAAGTATAGTTTTAGGTTTCTCTCTGCTGGGAAAAGGAGTTACACTATGAAAGGGAGGAGAGTAGAATGAATCCTGTGGTGTTGGGTTGGAATTGGAGGTACTAGCACAGACATATTTTAAAAATATAGATAGATGTATAAGTAGATACATAGAACTATGTGCATGAGTATGTGTGTGTTTCTATACTCATTTGCCGTATACCTGTTTGTTGAGAAACTGGGAGCAGGGACAATATAATCACAACGAGTCTCCTAGGTACCAAATCATGATTTCTAATCTAAAATATCTACTAAAAGAATTAATTAAAAATAAAACAGGGCTTCTGGAGAAATAGCTGTTTCCAGAACTGAGGTCAAAAAAGTATAAGATGTGTCTGGATCATCTTGTGGGAAAAACAAGTCCTCAAGGAATTATGGAGACATATCTAAAAGAAACAGGAGCCAGATCGAAGAAGCTCCCACTGGCCAAATCCATGACACTTTGAACATCCCAAATCTGAGATTATAATCTATGGAATAAAATAAAAATACATGAGCACAAACTGATATCAATAAATGAATACATAAATAAATTAGAGAGAAAAGAAAGCTTTTTTTTTTTCTTTGTATTAGAATACCAACTGCAAATTGAAGAAAGAATGATGGAATTAGAAAGTGACCAATTAGGGACCACCACAGTATTAACTGATTCCATCATAAATCCTCCCTGGATGCTAACACTAGAGAGTTAGAGTGTGAGGAGTGACAGGATATTGATCGTCTCAAAGTATCTCCTCGTAAGTTACCCATTACTTACAAAGAGAAAAAAATGTAAAGTGACAATGAAGAAACCTAACAGACACCCCATTAAATAAGTGATCAATGTTAATTTCAACAGAAATCATACAAATCAACACAATGTGCCTACTGTTATAACGCACTGAAAAGAATAAAACATCTCTTCTGTGATATTCCTGCCAGAAAACGTAAAATCAACAGTTAATCATGAGGAAACGTCAGATAAACCCAAACTGAGGGCTGTTCCACAAAAAAAGTGCCCTGTACTCTTCAAAAATGTCAAAGTCATAAAAGACAAAGAAAGACTAAAAAACTATTCCAAATTGAGGGAGACTAAAAATATATGACAACTAATTGCAATGTGTGATCCCAGATTAGATTTTAAACAAGGAAAAAAATGTACACACACACATGCAGACGCACACATACACAGAGGACATTCTTGAAGTAATCGCTGGAATTTGAATAAGATTTATGGCAGTATTTTAATTTCTTGATTTTTTGATTGCACCATGGTTATGTAAGAGAATATTCTTGTTTTTAAAAAATACGTACTGAAGAATTCAGGGGTAAAGGGGCATCATGTCTATAAGTTGCTCTCAAAAAGTTCAGAAAAAATATTGTGTCCATATCATATATATGTGTGAATATATATATGTGTGACTATATATGTAGTGAAAGAGAAAATATGGTAAAGCACACGTGGTAAAATGTTAATTGCAGAATCTGGATGAAGGGTATATGTTTATTCTTTACATGAGCTTGCAAATTTTCTGTGAGTCTAAAATGATTCCAACATAAAAAGTTAAAGATTATGAAAAGATGCTCAATATCCGTAGTCATTAGGAAATTGCAAAATGAAACCACAATCAGATGCCACCAAACACATACCAGAACAACTAAAATGTAAAAAGAAAATGACAATATCTAAAGGTGTTGAGCATGTGGAGCATCTAGAACAGTAGTACATGCTGGTGAGAATGCAGAATGGTACCACCACCTGGGAAGACAATTTGGCAGTTTCTTATCAAATTAAACAGACACTTACCATATGTCCCAACAATTCCACTCCTAGATATTTCCCCAAGTGAAATGAAAACTGTGTCGACACAAAAAATGATGACGAATTTCATCATTTCAATATGCAAATGTTGAAAACTGCTTTATTTTTAATTGCCAAACTGGAAACATCTCAAATGTCCCTGAACTGAGGAAGAGATAAACAAACTGTGGTGCAAACATGTAATGGAATACTACTCAGTAATAAAAAGGAATCCACTATGGCTACAGGTAACAACATGGATGAATCTCAAATAATTATGCAAAAGAAGCCAGATCAAAAATGCAACATTTTATGTGCTTCCATTTTTATTACATTTCTGTAAAATCAAAACTCTAGGGTCAGAATATAGCTCAATGGTTGCCAGAGTCTGGGGTGGAAGTAGGAGCCGACTGCAGAGAGGCACCAGGGAATTTGGGGTGGTGAAAGAGCTGTTCTACATCTCGATTGTGGTGGTGGTTATATGAGTGAATACACTCATCAAAACTCATAGTATTAATTAATAAAAAAGATAATTGTTTCTGTATATAAATTATACCTTACTTTAAAATGATGGAAAAAAGTAAGTACTGAAATTTTAAAAATATAAATCATTGACTCAAATACACACAAGCTGGGATTGTTTCTCTGAGTGCCTGTTACTTATTTATTAACTTCTGAGACAAGGGAAAGTATTTCCACTTTCTACTAATCATTGTCATCTATATGTTGGATCTTCTCTCCCAGTTTCATGGGCTTCTGGAGACACTAAGGCCTGGGTGGTGCTATATACCAGGAGCCCTGGTGTGACATAAGATGAGATCCTGTGATCTGCGGTGTATGAAGCCTAAAGAGACCAATTGGAGAGAGTATATTGGTACAAAAAAAAATTACTAGTGAGGCAGATTATCCAAACACATTATCATTCTAAAGGAGTTAGGCCAAGAGAAAATGAACCCAAGTACAGAACAATAAGTCAGTGTTGGGAAGACAGCTCCTGGATAAATTTCCTGGAACAGGGGGGTAGGCTACATTATGTTTTTATGAGTTATCTTGGTTTCTTTCCTTCCTCAGGAAGAAGCCATTTAAAGTATTTCTCCCTCAAATAAATTGGTTTTTCCCTATAAAAAATATTAATCTCACTACAGAGTGTTCTGAGATTGAAGACAGGTTTCATGTCTGTTTCGCCAGCTTTTACTTTTTCTAGTGGATCAGGTGCTAGAGCTGTCCAAGGAACTATGTCAAATTTAACGCTGCTTTCCCATCCAGAATTGCCAGAGAAGATCATGGAGAGGAAGGATGGAAAAAGGATTCTCCTTGAGTTCGAGTAAGCCAAAAGTAGTTGAAATAAAAGCGGTATAAAATAGGAGAGACAGCTGGATTTTGAAAGTGATGCCTTGACCACTTTAATTATCCTGGAGGATGCTAAGTAGTAGCCCTCCTGCAGCCTACTTTCCCAATAATGGCAGTGGTGGCTAAAGGATCTACAGTTGCAGTGAGATATGTGCATGTAACGGCAATGCTTCCATATGTGGGATAGAGTTACAATTGCAGCCACCAACCCAAAAGGAAAAGACAAGGAAAGTATCTGAGAAACTTGGAGGTAGAAAAATTATTTCCTATTTTCTCTTCTAGACAAGCAGAGGTGAGGTGTGAGGCCCTGACTACTTAGGATTTGGCCTTGAAAAACTTGGTATGGATTATACATAGAATTGAAAGTCTGTGGCAGCTCTTTCACTGAGTTCTCTGGCCTCAGGCATTGGCAAGAAAGGAGACATGGCATAGAATTGTACTATCAACATTTGACAATTACGTTTTGACATGGCATTCAGCCTATTTGGTGTTCTATCAAGTCTTGATCCTTCTCTCCATGTTGACTTTATTTTTTTTACACCATAATGCCTTTATATCAAATGGGACAGAATAAGGGGCCAGTCACACTGCCAAAGAGAAGATTGCAGAGCAATGCAACTTTCGGAAATTTTGCAAGTCTGATGTGACATTTGTTCATTGATTCTTTTCAGCAGTAAAATAGTTAATAAATGTTGTTACTAGGCCATTAATGATCATGAAAAGGTACTGTGAATTTTTTTTAACTATGGGATATAAGTCTTGGATGGAAATTTATTGAAAATATATAAATGTTAAAAATTTCTAGAAAGCAGCAAAAATTACTTTCCTGTAATTGAGATATGTTCTCATTGCTGAAAAAGAGGCCTGGTGCACTAAAATGAACAAGTGAATACTTCTTCCAATTCTCAGTTTCCTTACTAGAATGAAAAAGAGAGAGAGAGAGAAAGGCAGACAGAAAACGAAAGAGAATAAAAAGTTCCTGATGTGCATAACAATACCTCACAGAACCAGAGAGGTGAAGCAGCTTGCAGCTTGCTTATGATCATAGAACAAGTTAGTGATGTGACTAGAAAAAGAACACACTCTTCTGGCCCTAATTTGAATAATCGAAAACATGCTGCCTTACCCTCTATTCATAAAACAGGTAATAAAATATTACTAGAAATAATAGCTTTGAGTCCAGTTAGAAGCACTGTCACAATAATTTCTTCAAACAAAAAAATCAGTGAAACAATAAAGGTCTTACTCATTTTCAAAGAGGCTTATATAAGGATTCTCCTGTGCAAGTCTCCTGATGGATGTGTTTATGAGTTTCAGAAGGGGGATGGAATCAATGAAATAAATATTTACAAATGATTAAGTTTTGCAAATCATGTCCCTTCCCTAGAATAGCTTTCCTCCCAGACTGGTTTCATGGATTGGCACATGTCTTTACTTCTTTGGATTTACAATGAGTCTCCTCACACAGAATCAAAGACATAAAGAGCTTAAGAAAAAGTTTACATTCCATATCAACTCTCATTTATTGACCACATTCATTGCACCACTGTTCTGGGTACTTTTATATGTATTACCTGATAAAATTTACATAACATCTCTAAGAGGAACTAACTCACTCTCTCATTCATTTATTCAGCAATAGTTGATTAAGCACCCTGGGCTCTGTCCAAGGTACTGCATCCAGAGATTAAGTTCTCAGCTCTCCGGAAACCATAGTCTTGAAGAGGAGGCAGACAAGTAAACAGGCCTTTTCAAAACAGCAAGATAAGATTCTCCAGGAGAAGGAAGACCAGAATTCTGCAAAAGCAAACAGGAATAGCTCTTAAGCCAGGTGCAGGAAGATCGGGGGCTACCAAGGTTTGCTGAGCTGAGTGATAAGAAATGAGACATGGTTATTAGGTGGAAAGGAGTATTTGAGAAAGAGACTGGTAAGATCACTAAAGTCAAGGAGTTCAAGCAGATATTTTTAGATTCATTTTTCCACTTGAGTAAGCTGAAGCTTGGGGGAGTGAACAACTTTCTCAAGGTCACACAGTGGTTATGCGCATATATGTTAACTGCTGGTAAATTTATATAGGTTTATACACTATCCCAAAGTATAGGTTTGCCCCATATCAAATAAAACTAATCCTTTTGCTATCATTAATCACTAATTGATGTTGTTTTGTGTAAGTATGTTACTTTTACATCTATTCAATTCTGAGCGGAGAGAGTATATTTCAACATTCTCCTGATAACTTGCCATCATCTATGCTATTATATTAGTAAGGGTTCTTCAGAGAAACAGAACCAATAGGATATATACATAGATATACATAAGAGGAATTTATTATAGGAATTGGCTCACTTGGTAAAGGAGGCTGAGAAGTTTCACAATCTGCCATCTTCAAGTTGGAGAACCAGGAAAGCTGGTGGTATAATTCAGTCTGTGTCCAAAAGCTTGAGACCCAGGGGAGATGATGGTGTAACTCTCAGTCTGAGGCCAAACATCTGACAGCCAGGGGGCCACTGGTATAAGTCCCAAGCCTGAAGGCCTGGAAACCAGGAGCCTCAATGTCTGAGGGCAAGAAAAGATGAACGGCACAGCTTAAGAAGAGAGAGAGGGAATTTGCCCTTGCTTCCCCCGCTTGTTCTCTTCAGTCCCTCAACAGATTGGATGATGCCCACCCACTTTGGTGAGGGCAGATCTCCTTACTCAGTCTACTGAATCAAATGTTGAATCTCTTCCAGAAGCACCCTCAAAGACATACCCAGAAATAACATTTTACCAGCTACCTTGACATCCCTTAACCCAGTCAAGTTGACATATAAAATAAATATTCACAACTATATTATTCCTTTCTGCATTCCATGGGAAACTTGAGAAATAAAGACTAGACCAGAGCATTATTCCAGAGGCTGTGTTAGGAATAAAGGGCAGAATATCACTCTCCCGGGCGAGTGCAGTACACATAGCCAAGAGCAAGAGCTGTGTTTAAGATTCCCAGGAAGAAATTGAAACACACATGTTTTAAGGAGTAAATGTCCAAAAATGTTGGGTCAAATACTTCATTTCAAAGTAGAAATCTCATGGTATCTTCCAAAACAACTCCTCAATTTTTCTGAATTCTCTTTCCCAGAGAACATCAACATCTTCCTCCTGGTCTTCCTGATCCAGCCATGTCTATACTTAGAATAGTATTAAAGAGTCATTGAGAGTCATTCGTCCCTCATACAAGCACATGTCCACACACACACACCCCTTGTCTAGTTTCTCAACCTTGCATGGCATAAAACATGAAATCTGTGCTTTGGACTACAAAGCTCTGCATGATCTGGTCCCTGACTCCTTCTCCAAACTCACGTCAGACTCACTTCTTAGTTCCTTAGAAGTGTCAAGTTTTTACCTACCTCAAGGCTTTTAAATATGCTGGGTTTTTTTAGCTCCTAACATAGCTGACTCCTAGTCATTCTTCGTGTCAGCTCACATCCTGAGAGAGGGTTTGCCTTCTTATTCTATTTCAAATGATACTCTTCCCTTTTTAGAACTTTATATATTATCTATTACTTGGTGGTTTATTATTTTAAACATACGTGTATCTTGTAAGTTTACTGAGGGCAGGAAGTGTACTTTTTAGGTTCACTACTCAGGATCAGCTACACAATTTGTGGTGACCAATGCAAAATGAAAATGTGGGTCCCTTATTCAAAAGTGATTAAGAATTTCAAGATGAGGACAGCAGAGCATTGAACCAAGCATGGTACCCTTTTGAGGATAGGACCCTGTGTGACAGTGCAGGTCACATAAAACATGAGGCTGGCCCTGTTGTCACTTTATATCCAGTGTCTACCATAATATCTGGTGTAAAAAAGTACTCAATAAATGCTTAATTAATGTAATGGATAAATTACTAGTACGTGAAATTTAGTGATACATCTTCATACTAGCTTGTTCAGAATCTTCCCAAGGAACATCTTTTGAAAAGAATGGAGAGAGAACGTAAGGTGCAGTGAAGCAATGGGAAAAGGGAATAAAATAGAGGAAGCCAGAGGCACAATAATTCACCTTCAAAATTTTGCTCGAGGTCATTTTTCCTCTGTTAAAAACCCTAGAAAAACACCCTCATAATGTGAGGTAGGAATTTGACTCTTTAGGAAGGAAAAAAATTAACATTTTGAATACATAAAATATTCTAGGCATGGGGTGTTTTAACATACATTATTTAATTTTACCCTTCTCAACAACTGTGAGAGAGAGATTTTTTCTTCTTTACCTGTATTTAAGGAAGCTATAGGTCAGAGAGGTAAGACAATTTACCTAATTTCACAAAGTGAATTATTTTGAAGGCTGGAATGAATTTTTATACCCAGGACAGTACTGCCTTTCCTATGCCTCAAAGGAGTCCACACTGTGGAGTGCCTTCCTGGAAATTTTCTAGGTCCTACCTGAGTAGCTAGGACTGGATGGGGCTGGCAGTGCCATCAGGGTGGAACACCCTGAGCCTGGGACCCACATGTTCCCAGGTTTTTCCCTCTGACCTTCTATGCCCACCTTGAGTGCAGGGTCAACCAGCTCTGAGAAGCCAAAAATTGAAAAAGAGAGTCAACATAACGTCCAAGCCTTTTGATCCAGCAATCCCTTCCCTTGGGATGTAGCCAAAGAAAATGATTCAACAGTGGAAAATAAAGCCAGATTTTCCTATTCATTGTAGCATTTTCTATAAATGTAAAGGGAAACATTTTATCAATTTCATTGTCTGCCATGATTGTACAGGAATTTTAATATGAATTAACTGAGTTAGTGAGAATTTCATTGATTGGAAATTGTGAAAAAAAGTCAATAAATTATAATACAACAAGAACTAAAAGAACAGTCCTTCCAAAGTGTGGTCTAAAGACTTCTATTTCAGAAGCATCTGCTTGTTCAATGTGCAGATTCCTTGGCCCCATCCAATGGTCCACCCTTGGCCCTTGAACTTGATTGAGCCCCCTATGTTCTCCCACAGATTCTCCCTAAGGATTCTTTCTCACAAGTCTGTGTTCTGACTCAGTGTTGCCTCTGGTTTATAGCAACCAAGGGTGGCAGGAATGGTGGCCAGGATTCCTTTAACCTGGGGGTTCCCTGCCACAGGCACCCAGGATGGTCACCTCACCCTCTCTGTAGACTCCAGGCCACATGTTTATCAATATTCTGGGGGTGGCTCCGCATATCTTCTCCGCAAAACCAATTGGCTCTTCTGATCAATGTTCTCTATTGCTTCTAAATGATTCTGTGATGAGTGTTCTTCCAGGTCTTATGCTTTGTCACATAAGGGATAGATATTCCTTGCTCTATTAGGACCACTTTTCTCATTCTCCTTCAGGACTCTTGCCTATCCTCCCTGCTGGGGTCAGTGTGTGGAAGGCAGGGATACGGTCAACACTGAAAGAGAGAGACCACATTCTATATATAAAAATCCAGTAAATGCTGAGTTCAAGAAGAGTCACAGTTGGAAGATTTTTCCCTATATTTATACTGTAAAATACTGAATGATATGTTTAACATGATCAGAAAACTAATTATTATTCACATGTACTGCATACTCTGGGTAAGACTTGCATTTGTGGTCATCATCAACGAGGCACGATAGCAATTTTTAAGAGAGTTATTGGAGCGAAGTATTCACAGGCGGTACTGTGAATAACGAACGTGTTAGATGATGCAGCATTATGAATAAGGCTGTAACTCGCATTACATAAGTGGAATTAGGGAACTGAATAAGCAAGTAGATCCACGTTATTTTAAGCAAATAGGTTCTGAAGAGCCATGGCATTTTGAGTAATGACAGCATTGTTACCCTTTTTCTCACAGTAGGAGATAGAAAATTAGCCAGGGATGGCACATTTGATGATAAAGAACACAAAGAGATGGTTCCTGGACCTGAACAGGAAGAGATGGTACCTGGACACTATGAAGAATCTTCACTGCACTGATTGGGCAATAAACAAATATGAGTACCTCCTCTCTACACATTCATTGTATAATCTTCATTAATAAATCACTATATCCCACATGGACCCATGAATTTTGTATTGTATTTGTAAATCAAATTGTTTATATTGACAGAAAGGGAAAAATTTTCCTGGGGCCATGCATACCCTGATCCAGGAGGTATAAACCCAGCTCTCCTAGGGAGGCAGCCTTACTCCTTATGGTCTATACAAAGGAATTAGAAAAAGGAACAAACATAGCAAAGGAGAAGATAATGCATTTGACTTTTGCATGCCTGGGGAAACAGGTTTTCTCCAATGTGAAAGGAGAAAATCAAGCAAAATATTTATTGAACAATAAAAGTAAGCTTTTTTGTGAGGGAAACTGAATTACCTTTAACCAGAAAACTGTGTTTAATATCACAGAAGACAAAGCTTTGGCTTCAAAATAGAGGCAGGCTGTATAGATGCACCCAACTGTGTGGATAATTACAATAGAGTTATAGTCGTTCACCTGGTAGTTTGGACTGATGTTGCACAGAATCAAAGTTAAAAGGAAGCACAGATCCTGTTTGGAGGTTTGTTCCCTGGGTCAAGTGGTATTAGATTATTAAGCCTTTCTAGATTTTGAATAGCATTTCAGAAGCTATTATGTCGTGACTTCGCGTTAAATTTATTCTTCCACTCCCAGCATGTGGCCATGCACAAGTCACCTAACACCATTGAATCTCGCTTGGCTCATTTGCCAAGTGTAGATAATAGTGGAGTTAGTAGAGCTGAATCATTGCACACATGGTCTTGTGCTGGTACTTGGTGGGCATCAACAGCTTTTATATCTGGACTTCCGATACCCATAGTCCAAACTATTTAATCTACTCTTTAACAATTTTTTAACCCTCAAAGCCATATCTCTTAAGTATTCTGAAAATCTGGATATAGGAAAGTTTAGGTGGTAAAATATTTAGTCACAGGTTGGATTCTTCCCCTGTTCTAGAATCCCAGAGGAATCAAGAGGCTTGTATAATGTCTGAAAAAATGGTCCAGAATGTATCAAAATCAAAAGTTTTATTTTCTATTCCAACGGTATCTGTTCATTTCTCAGTGCCAAATTCAGCCTGGATGTCTTTTAGAGAGACAACGAAGTGATCCATAGTCCACTCTGTTTAAGTTCCTATGGGATAGGAAACTGATAAAATATTGCTCCCATTTATCTAACTCCTATCCTCTTTCTCCTTGAAGAGAAAGCCATTTTCCTCCTCAGGAAACGTAGGCTTCCCTATTATCCAAGTTTCAGAGCTCCCCTCCTGACACTTCTACTCTTTTCAAAAAAAGATATTGTAAAACTATCTACAGATTCAAAGCTTTACTTACCCTCAGAGGTGGAGGGTGGAGGAACAGAAAGAAAGAGTGACTTAACCATTCTTGTCTTTCTAAAGTAGGAAGAATAAGCACAAATTAATACCTACCTGGAAAGAGCTGGAAGCCTAGGATATAATCTGCATCTCCACCTTCCTCACCTCCAATATTCCTTCAAACACCAAATCCTGCAGATTCTACTCCCCCAATAAGTCCCAACTCCTCCCACTTCTCTCCAGCCTCCTCAATAACATCCAAGGTCAGGCTGCCACCAGTCCTCAGCTGGGTGACTGCCACAGCCTGACAAATGGTCTCCTACTCCACAGCTGATCTGCTCAGATCATATCTCCACAGGACAATGAAAACAATTTCTCCAAAATGTAAATCTGCACATGTTGACACCCCTGTTTAAAAAATCTTTGCCTCTTGTCCTTCAGATGAAGTTGAAACCCCTTAACATGGCCTGTCTTGATCAGACCCTACCATTCTGCCCAGTGTTCCCTCTTGCTACTCACTCAAGTACCTTCAACCAAATAGAAAGGCTTCTATTCCTACAGATAGAGCAGATCTTTTCTCCTCTTAGACTCTGTTAAAATTGTTCTTCTGGACAACGGCACCCTCACACTCTCTGCCTAGAGTTCTTCAGGCATCAGCTCATCCATCACTTAATCTGAACGAATGTTCTGGACTGTGTAGTGAGGTGCATGCCATCTAGGTATTCTGTAATACCTTATATTCTCTTCACAGTTTATAATCATTTGTTTAGGGCCAATCTTCCTCATTAGATTACAAATTTTATGAGACAAGAAACCATTCTGTCTTCTTTGCCTAGTCTATCTAATACCTAACATTATGAGTGTTAAATAACTATGCATTAGATGAATGCATGAAGGAACAAGCAGTAGAATTCTTGATATGCTAATTATGGCCTTGCAGGTGTTATGAACAATATCCAACTTGAAGTCTATTGCAACTTACCCATTCATTTTAATTGTGTTTCAATTCCAGAATTAAACTACAAAAACAAAAAACAAACAAAAAAAAAATCTTCTGAATTTTCAGTCAAGAAAAGAAAAAAGACACATTACGTAGTCTTCTTTATATCTTCTTTGAGTTATTTTTTGGATTAAGCAAACATTTCAGGGTCCATTCACCCAATTATAGACTACCTTCCGTAGCGAAGAATAGGCTGTAAAAATAAAAATCTAAAAGGAGCCCAGTTGTGTGGAAATGAAGCCATTGACCAAACAGTGGGATAAATCTGGAATGAGTTTGATATGAGCTCCCTGAGAAACCAAAAATTGAAAAAGTGAATGAAATTATCAAGAGTCAATACAACGCCCAAGCCTTTTGCTCCTGCAATCTCTCCCCTTGGGATGTTGCCTAAGGTAATTATTCAACGGTGGAAAATAAAGCAAGATTTCCTGTACATTGTAACATTATCTGTAAGTGTAAAGGAAATATTTTATCAATTTCGTTGTCTATCATGATGGTGCAGGACTTTTAATATGAATTGACTGATTGAGTGAGAAATTCAGGTGAATGGAAATTATAAAATAAAATCAATACATTATAATACAGTAAGAACTAGAATAACAGTGCTTCCCAAAGTTTCATCTGCAGACCTCTTATTTCAGAAGCACCTGCTTATTAAATATGCAGATTTATGGGCCGCAATCCACAACTACTGAAACAGAATCTCTGGAGATGAGAGGTCTAGAAATATGTTTTTCTTACTGTGCAACACATTTTTCTTAATGAGTAATTTTTATGGAAAAATACTTGAAAAAACTATCTTAGGATAATATGAAAAAAATATTACCTAAACTGTATTAACTAAACTGAAGACTCTTGATTCTGGTCTTCACAGATGTATGAATTGAATTAACAATCCTTATCCCTTTCGAATCTTATCTGGAGCAAATCTACACTGAAATATCCTGTAGTTTGGAACCAAAAGACACGAGTTTTAATCGACACTGAATCACTTACCTTTAAATGCGAACTTAAAGCCTTTACTTAATCTCTGAGCCCTGGGAGCCACAGTGCAAAATAAAAGAAATAAATTCACCTTACTTGTCATGAGATAATGTACAAGAAATGTATGGAAGAACCACGGGCTCTGGGGCAAATGGACCTGTGCGTGAGTACTAGATCTGTCATTTAATAGTTATGCGACCTTGGCCAAATTACGCTCTATTTTTCAGTCTATTTTGCTATAGAATAGATCCAAAAATATCTAATATATAAACCTATAATTATATGAGATGATGTTAGTAAAGCTGTTTGGTAAATGTTAGTTATCAACTTTCTGAAAACAGAAGGAATTTCTTTATCCTCAGCCTTGCACACACAGGATTAAAGGATAGGAAACCAGAGGGTCAGATTCAGTTTACACTAAGGATACAAGGCTTTCCAATTACATCATATTGGACTTTCATTCTAATGCCCTATCTTACAAATTTCAAAATCTTAAAAGAAGAAAATGATCTCTATTTTTCTCTCTGATGCCCACTTATGTTCAAATTCTTTTTTTTTAGTGCTTTGCCCTTTGAAAAGCCTACATACGTGTTTCTTCCCAAAAAGTATGGCATGAAAAAAGTATACCTTTGATAGGATTTTCTTAAACTAAACTGCTTTATATTAGTCTACCTAGAGGGAAGTTGTATTCTAATTTGTAAATTAGGTGATGAACAGCATGGGTGCAGCACCTGTGGCCATATCATCCAAAGAATAATTGTAAACCCTAACTGATCAAAATCAAAGCAACAGAGAGTATGGACATATTACCACCTAGCTACACTTGCCTTCTTTCGAGCTAAAGCTCTTGGTTTGTCCACTGTTCCGGTGAAGCTTGAGTGGAAACCAAACCATACAATTGATAAGAGATTCATTGTAGAGCTCCTCAGTAGGCTGCTACTTATGTCCATCACTCTTAAGTGAACCACATAAGAAAAGGTCCTACGTGCCTAAGATGGTCCCTGAGAACCTACAAAGAGCAGAAGGACCACCTTATATTTAGAAGGATTCTGATATGTTACCTAGAAACTGAGAATGTCCCGAGAGGGGACAAAATTTTCCCAAGATCAAACAAATCTTCTCAATAATGTACACTTCTGGCTGTGTGTTCTATTTCTTCAATGAACTCACTTAAAAAAACATTTATTAGATGTTCACATGTCTATCACTGAGAAAGACAGACAGATTCCCTGTTATAGAACTTGCATTCTAGTGAACTCTATTTTTATGCATTGATAACTGCTTTAAAGAAAATGTATATGATGATATCATAGAGAGGAAAAAGGACAGGAAGGTTAATATTTCAGGAAGATTGGTCAGGAAAGCAGCTCAGAAAACGTGTGTTTGAGCTGAAACCCAAATTTGAGAAAGAACTAGCTATGTAAGGATCTAGGGAAAAGAACATCCCAGTCAGCAGTGCACTCAAGTGCAAGGGGTCTGAGGCAGGAACACAATGGAGACTAATGTGGAGAGGAGGAAAATTATGACTGCTTAAATAAAAAAAAAGAAAGAAAGAAATTGTCTTTTATTATAGGTGGGAATGCAAAATAGCAAAATAACTTTGGAAGACAGTTTGGTAGCATCTTACAAAATTAAACATAATCTTACCATACAATCTGGCAATCACACTGCTTGGTATTAACTCAAAAGATTCGAAAACATTTCTGCACAAAAACCTGTACACGAATGTTTATAGCAGTCTTATTCTTAATTGCCAAAACTCAGAAGCACCGAAGATGTCCTTCAGTAGGTGAATGGGTAAATGCACTGTGGTGGATGGACTATTATTCAGCACTAAAAATAAATGAGCTATTAAGCTAAGAAGAGATGTAGAGGAAATTTAAATACATATTACAAAGTGAAAGAAGCCAACATGAAAAGGCTACATACTGTATAAGTCCCACTACATGACATTCTGGAGAAGGCAGAACTATGGAGAGAGTAAAAAGATCAGGGGTTAGAGGGGAGAGATGGATGAACAGGAGAGCACAGAGGATTTTTAGAGCAGTGAAACCATTCTGTATGATACTACAATAATGGATAGATGTCATTAAACATTTATCAAAACCCATAGAATATACAACACCAAGAATGAACCCTAATGTAAACTATGGACTTCAGGTCATTGTGATGTGTCAGTGCAGGTTCTTCTATTATAACATATGTACCACTCTGGTGGGAGATGTCGATAGTGGACAGTGCTCAGTACTTTCTTCTCAATTTTTCTGTGAACCTAAAACTACTCTAAAAATAAAATCTATTAAAAGTGAAAAAAATTATGAAACAATCTGTTTGATAAATCTGGTATTATTATCCCCATCACACTGCTGGGGTGATGAAATCTGACTAAATCACACAGCTAGGAGATAGTGCAGCTGGAATTACAGCTAAGGGGCTGTGACTTCTGAGCCACTCCTCTTTCTACACACACACCAAAACATCCATACCAAAAAAATTACTAGATGTCCTTCCCTATCTAGAGGAAGATCCTCATTCCCTGTTGAACTATTCAAAGTATCATGAGTAGTAATAGATTATTAACAACTCTCTATTGTCACAGAAACATGGGAAACCTGGGATCTAGAGTTAATTTTTTAAGTAGAGAAAGGGATTATGGCAGAGACATAAAATTCCATCTAATTTTCTTCCTGATAAAAAGAAATTTCTACATTTCCCATCCTACTTTGTAGTTAAGTGGGACCATGTGACCAAATACCAGCCAATGGAATGTGGAAGGAAATGAGGTATGCTACAAAGAGATCACAGTCCTTTAAACTTTTTTTGTGACTCTCCAGTTCACTGGCTGCCATTATATGTAATCAACATTTAATCCAGTGGAGGGGCTCAGAACCCCTAGTAGATTAGCAAAGCTACTATATGGAAGATACCTGGACCTGTAAGTCACCATGAGGAAAACAACCTACCAAACCCCCCATTGAACTGTGACGTGAATGAGTATTAAACCTTAATGGGTTAAATCATGGAAATCTGGGATTTTCTTATAACAGTTAGCCTACCCTACAGGGATTGTGGGGTAACCATATGTGTTGCTGACTTCAAATTCAAAGATATTGATATTGATCCCCTGCTGAACAGTTAACCATCAGTTTTCCACTTCAATCCCTAGAATACCTAAAGTGGCAAAGGAATTTCTTTACACGGATCTTGGTTCAGTACTTAGTACTGTGCTTTCACATAAATACTCAATACACAAAACTGAATAAAATGGAATTTGTTGAATTAAATATCCAAGAAATTTGCTCAAGCAAACAGCTATAGAGGGCCATGCATGTGAAAAATGAAAACATAGACTTGGTATTCAGTTTCAACATGCTCTATTTTACTTCTGATGCACTAGAAGCTTCACTGGGTGGGATTGGACTAATACATCTATGAAGACGCTTCTAGCTCTAAAACACATATATGATGGAAATCCAAGGATTCTTTGTTTTGCTCTGAAAAACTTCAACTCCTTCAGTTTGTCAACACTTCTAAAAATATTTTGCGTTCACATTTTAAAGCAATCTAAGCACCTGCTATTTCCATCCTGTGTGTGAGCTAAATCATATGCCATAGACATCATTTTGCCTCTTCAGGTCACGGTTAATTCATTATCGTGGTGAATGCAGAAGGCTCTGACTTTCTCTCGCTAGCTTCTCCTGAGATTTATTACAGGAGGTATTTTTTAGAATAAATCCCTTAACATCTGCCTAAATTTAGTACATACGATCATTAGCAGCCATTATGTCTAATCAACATCTAATCCTCATTAAAATAATACATGAATGAGATGAAATGGGAGTAAAAACCCACTGATGTTAAATGTTAATATTCTTTGAATAAACCTTCAGCAGCAGAAAATTTGCAGCTTTTGAAACATGGCTCTAAAAGAATGTGGCCTGTCAATTTGAAGCCCTGCCTTGAGCTTTTCGTGAGTAGCCTTTACCTCCCACAATAAATGGGTGCATTGAGTCTGAACTACAGCACAGTTACACAATATTCCCCTAGGTATTAACATGTAGAATTAAACTGTCCTAGGTTAAGCAAATTAGTATTTTATAAAGAATAAAATTTAATTATTTCAGCCTTTAAAAGCAGTATTTATACATTATTCTTGATGACTTTTATATGTAGAGATTGTCTAATTCATTTCTATTCAGTCACTATTATAGAGGGTGTAATTTACTCCAGTACCCAGTATCTATGTGTTGCTGGGATTGAGTAATGTTTTGTTATTCATGAATAGCAACTCCCAATATCTAAACTTCAACACTCTGAAATTTTCAGTAGACATAGAGACTATCTTAACAATGTTTATAGTATTTAAGTTCCCTCTCACGAATGACCTGGTTAGAATGACCAAAGGATATAAAAACATGCAGAAATAATCACTCACGGCCTCCCATCTCTTCCCAATGTTATATAATATCTGACTTGTTGGTTCAAAAGAGCTACATCTCTCCCTCACCACCACTCAATGTGTTTCCCCTCATCACAGTTCTTCTTTCTCAGGATCTTTCTTCAGGTTTCCTGCTACACGGCCGTCATTCTGCTCATATCTTCTTTCACAAACTCTAATCTATACATTATGCTTCCTCAACTGTTCCCCCACAAATGCCCGTGCCTCTCATCTTCTAAAGGAGGTAACTATCATCCATGGTATTTTTCCACTTATACAGAGGCGAAGGAAAGAGTGGACCTCTATGAGGCAGGGAAATGCAGATTCTGTTACACACGTTCTACTCAAAGCTCTACGTTAATTACAAGGGCAAATGGTCCTAATTTTTGACCATATATATAAAGAAGTGTTTTACTCACCCAGACTTTCACAAATTTGAAATTTTCATTGAAGTTTAAGGATTTTAGTCCCATCAAATTGTTGTTTTAAGCATTTGGTGGAAAATGTTTCTGAAATGTGCTTCATAAACTGATAAGGTTATCCAGGGAAGCCTGATATAATGTGTGCAGATAGATAGATAGATAGATAGATAGATAGATAGATAGATAGTACAAGGTTCAGAATCAAACACATTGACACTGTTACAAACACAGACTCACATACAGTCTCCTAAACATGCTAGGCATCAGTCTTCTCATCAGTTAAATAAGGAAATGGAAGTAAAAAGTTCTAAAGCCTCTTAAAACTAAATTTCCAAATGTTGACCATGAGTTTGCCTTTGATTAGTGTTATAAAAGCATTATAAACACAAATTATTGGAATCATACTCGCTGCACGTTAAACATCTTCTACATGTGAGATACTACAAAAATACTATATTCAACAATCCAATGGGGTAGCATCATTGTTCTTGATTGTAAGTCAAAGGACCATTTGTTCTATATACTTCATTGCCACTGGTTTTAATTGGATTTCCAAAATGTTGTCTCTGCCTTTGCACCACTTTGGGTATAACAGTGGGTAGATGGAAGATGAATATGGTCTCCTTGGCAAGAATTAGCCATCTTGTTAGAATTATGTTGTAAGTAAGAAGGAATAAGCTGTGAATGTAGACAATGGATATATGAATTCTAGGGCCTTTATAATCCATTTGGAATTGGTTTTGAAGTAGTTATTCGGTAACGAGACCGGGCCCATTAGCTTTAGTTTCTTAAAAGTCACCCCAAAACTTAGTGGATAAAGCAACAACAAATTTTGTTTTGTTTACAAGTCTGAGGATTAGCTGAGAGGGTCTCCCAGTCTGGACTTAGTTCAGTTCATGCTGTATGGTCCTGGATGGCTTCATTCACATGTCTCGGGCCTCAGCCAAGTAAGCTTCGTTGGCTGGCATAGGTGGGATCTCTCTCTCCGCATATCGTTCTCTCTTATCCTATAGACGAAGGTTCTCCACATGGTGATGCAATGGTTATCAGGAATAAACGACTGTATTCCCTAATGCATAAAGTACTCTTTAGTTCTCTGGTTATTCCACATTTGCTAGTGATTTATTACCCAAAGCAAGCCATGTGACCAAGACCACATTCAAGGAGTGAAGAAATAGACTATATCTTTTGATGGAAAGAATTGCAAAGAATTCATAGGCATTAAAAAAAAATCTAGCTCAAAACATCTTCTGGCCACAAATTATTCACATTCCTCCTACATGCAAAATATACTCACTCCCATTTCAAGATCTCAAAACGTCATTTCCCATCACTGCATCAGAATTAAAACCTAGGATTTAATCCTCTAAATTAAGTCCACATGTATAAAAGACTGCATTATTGCTGTGGATATAGCTGCTCTGATCCAGAGACCTAGAACTAAAAAAGGCAAGTTACATAATATGCACACAATCAGCACATTATGGTGAGACAGTGGCAGATAATAATAATAGATGTGCTCGTTTAAAAGGAGAGGAACAACAGGCATATAGCAATCACTGGTCCATAGAATTTCTGAAATCCACCTGGACACACATTACCAGATCATCCAGCTCCATGAGCAGGAAATATTACCTGATTAGGGCCCAGTTCTGCTCCTTGGTGTTATCCCCTAGTCCATTGTTCTCCAATGTTCTTGACTCTGCCCTCTAACATATTTTTCCTTTACTATGAGAAATAGTCCATGATTCCTGCTAAGTTGTTTTCACAGCCTGCTTCATTCCATAGAAAATTGAGAGTCCAGAGACTTTTCTGCAATTTGAGCTATCTCAGTACCTTTTAGTCTGAGCCAATTCAACACCCTTAAACTTTTGTGGGTTTTCTATCAGATTATATTCCACTCCATTAAACAAAAATCAAGCCTATAATATTTTGTGAGACAAGCCTATCTATCTCTAGACTTCCTCATAGTTATTTTGGAGATTAGGCTTCTGGGACAATGCCCTTAAAATCTTTATAAACCCTTTTGTTTTACTGAGAGGATTTAAGGCCTCAAAGAGTCCTATAGCCACCCTTGATTTGATCTTTACCCTGAGATTATGCCATAAGCAAAAGGATGAGGAAAACACAAGATAAAAGGAGCCATTTCTCTCATGGGCTTAGATATAAGAGAAGCTGAGATATCATGGTTACTGAGAAAAGCAATGAATCTAGAACTGGGAAATCCTCTAAGAGAGGGAATTAGATATGCATATTATGCAAAATATGCCCTCAATTTATATGACCAAAGAGAACAAGTTTTATATGTCATTAATGTTAGCAAGACCTGAGTTTGGGTTAGAGAATTTGTAGAAATGATTAAGTTAATTTGTCATTCATAAAAAATTACATTGCAAAGAATAGTAAGTACTTTCCATCTTGAAGGACACTTTTAAATACAATAGACTAAGAGAATGTTATATTTTGTGATTTGAAGACAAGAGGAAGACAGGGCTGTACATGTCTCCTCTGCGCACACCCCAATACATGTTTACTCATTCTTATTAAATATTTAATTGCTTTACCAAGGGTTCAAGTCTTCTATTTAATTTTAAGTAACGTGTCTTAAAATATAATAAAGGGATAAGTGGTGATCTGGCAAGTAGGACAACCAGATTTCTTTATAATTATTTATAAAGTGCAATTTGATCCTCATGTCTCAAACTGTGGTCTGTGAACCAGAAGCATCACTATCATCTGGCTATCTATAAGAAATACAGACTCTCAGGCCCAAATCCCAACCTGCTGAATCATATTCTACATTTTAACAACATCCCAGATGATTTTATGCACTTTAAAATGTGACAGGCACTATCCTGGACACTGAAAATGGTAATACAAGGTAACTAATATGTAACACCTGCTGCAAATGAGTTCATTGTTCAGAGGAGATAATACACAAGTAAGCCAATAGTTACTTTACTGTGTGGTTAAGGATCAATATTAGTTCCTTTCTTGAACTCAGGTTTTGATGCAAGTAAACTGAGGGAGAGGAAAGAGGAAGACTATTATTTGAAATATCATTTATGCTGTTATGATGCTTATTACCTGGTGACAGAGAGCAATAAAAAGAAAGAGTATAGACACAAGAATATAGTTAAGAGAGAGACAGAGAGCTACAGAATCATCCAGCTATTTCCATTAACAAGATGAAATTTGACTTTTTAAAAATTTTTTTATTGATGTCATAATAGTTTATAACATTGTGAAATTTTTGCTGTACGTTATTGTTTATGATTCACTGCATAAATGCATCCCTTCCCCCCTTATGCCCACCCCCAACCCACTTGCCCCTGGTAACCACCAAACAGTTCTCTCTGTCCGTGTGTTAGTTTATCTTCCACTTATGAGTGAAATCAAGCGGTGTTTGTCTTTCTCTCTCTGGCTTATTTGATTTTTGAAGGCATATTTATGGATGAAAAATCCTAACCAATGATAAACATTTACTGAGTTCCCCCAGCTGACTCTGAGATGTATGAGACAAAAGTACTTATTTTTGAAATTCACTGACTTTTATGACTGTTTCTTATGTGGCAGCTGGGAATACATAAAGCACATACATGCAGACAGAATGTTAAGGACCATGAAACAAAAAGATAACATTTCAGAGTACACTTCATAGAACAAGAAGAGCATAAAGTGACCAGAAAAAGATACAGAATGCACTCACACCCAGACTATATACTCACCAATAGTTAAGAATTCTTAGCTCTTCACAGAGAAGATAATGCGGACTGTGTCAGAACCCACCACACATCTTATATTTCATTTATGAACACATGCATAATAAATTGTACTCATTTCTTCATTCATAGGGAAGGTTCAGCCACTCTTAGTATACTCATTGCTTATCTTCATAAAACTCTAACTTAGGAACTTCTCCAAGTTTTATTTATACAGCTATACACAAATGAGCCCTTCCTAAACATTAGAGGGAAGAGTCTGGTATACAGAGAGAAGACCAGTTATACAGTCCCTCTGAAAGACAGGACCTTAACCAAGATTACCTCATGTTATACCAGACCTTTCTGAATTTTCTGGGAAATCTTCTCTGTATTGTGTCTGAATCTAGTGCTACTTTCATGGGTATTACAATCATAATTCCAAAGTTGTATGTCATTTACAAAAATCATATTCATCATGATTTTTAGGTCATAGTTGCCAGTGTTATCTATCTCTCATTCTGAAACTTCTTGCAGTCTTTTCTCCCTATATCTCCCCATATCAGCAGGTGTAGGAAATACAAGCATATGCTTGGAACACACAATTCAGTGTGCCACCTAGCAACACTGATTCTCTAGAGAAGAAAACTCAGTATATTAAAATTTAGGTTGGCCTGTTGCCCAAGAAGTGTTTTTCTTGCTGTACAAATTCTTTTAAGCTCTAGCCATATGCCAGAACCTATTTCCACGGCTGATACATCCGAGTTTGAAATATAGCGTGTGTGTGTGAATGCATTCAAATAAACTAGATGTCTTTTATTTTCTTGCTTGCCCTAGCATGGATTTTAGTATAAGAGGATTCATCTTCACTTTTATGTAAAAGACTCATTTCATGTGAGAATGACAGTATCAGCATTCCTCTCCTCTTTTCATAACAGACTCTTAGAATAATCTATGAAAATTATGCATTAGCAAACCCCATGGAAAAATAGACACAGTAATTGAGAGCCACTCTTTTCTCCATCCTGTGTTTCTGGGATTCAGTTCTTCATCTTTATTATAGAAATTACAGTATTTATCTTACAGGATTGTTCTGAAAATTAAATAAAATTACATATATAAAGGGTGGAGCACATTGTTTTTCTCAGACCATGCATGGGAAAAAATGTTGGTTCCTTCCACTTTCCCTTCCTTGACCAAGCAAGGAGGCATTTAAGAGGTAGAGGGAACTTGAAAGAGGATCTGGAATTTCTCCTGATGTCACAGACGTGGTGTCCCATAGAACTCAGGGGATCCACGTTCCATCTGCTCATTTATTTCAAGTAAAGATTCTATGTGCGAAACATCACTCCAGGTACTAAACATACAACAGTTTGAACAAGTGTGAAACAGTTCTTTCTCTCTTAGTCTATGGAGAGGTAATCCTGTAACCCTCACTATGGTGATCTAGTTAGTGTGCTGCACATCTTTACACACACCCCACCAAGCATGCCAGACACGAGTTTCCTGCTAGAACTAAACTCTGTCCCACTCCTCCTCGACATGTTTAGTAGGGATAATGACACTATGATCTCATTTTTGCAAGTCACTTCCTTTAATATCTGTACACTGCCTACTATTGCACTATAGTTTCAATAATAATAAAGTTGAAAATGAATACAACAGAATTTGAAATAATCAGGCAGATTATTTCAAACGTGTCACTCCTCTCTCAATTCCTTCCTGACCTATTCAAGGAGAGATGGTTTTGAGTGACCAGATATCTCCACAATGATTTTCCTCTGATACTTCCTTCCTAGCTGATTCAGTTAAAATATCTCTGTTAAATAAACAAATCTTCAGACCTG
The DNA here is from genome assembly GCF_057802395.1 of Ceratotherium simum simum. NCBI lineage: Eukaryota > Metazoa > Chordata > Mammalia > Perissodactyla > Rhinocerotidae > Ceratotherium > Ceratotherium simum. The sequence goes on from NC_141906.1 coordinate 37,753,619, forward strand.
GGATTTACAGTAGTCATAAGACTAGCGATATGAAAATTAGGAAGTGTATTTTCTCCTGTCTGAAATATATGTGTTTAGGACTTTTGAGGTTTGGCCTTGGAAACAAACAACTTACAACTTCCCACTTTGTGTATTAGAGGAAAAAATTATATATCTCAGGAAAAGTAATGATACATTCTATCCTCAACTCAAAAACATAACTATGAAGGATTACAGTTACATCAGAAAGGAAATTGTTATGATGAGAAGAGATGAGAATTTATTATAATTTTGAGGTTACATCAATTAGGATGCCTCTGTCATGTGGCAGACACTACTGTTGGTGCCCCATACTATTTACACATCTGCAACTGGAGAAGTTGCAGCTCACACCAGCAAGTTCTCTAGAGCACTACCCTTGAGCTGCAGGTGATGTCTTGCTTGGAGGTGTCTGGAAGATTATGCCTCACAACCCTCCTTAACCCACAGCCAATGATCAGCCAGATGAGGGTACAAAAAAAAAAAAAATACTTCTTTTTCTCCTCTAAGAAAAACAAAATAAAACAAAAACAAACCAACAGAAACCTCTGTGGTGCAATATATGTTGCAGACCTTCCTGCTTTGTTTCTTTGCCTCCCGTATCTTGCCTCCCTCACTTCCTTAATGATTTCTGCTGAGACACTCCCTAATAAATTACTCGCACAAGAAAACTCTCTCAGATTCTACTACTAGAGACCCAATCTAGGAGTCTTCAATCCTAGGAAAAGAACATAGAATTGGATCACTTACTGGATGGATGGCAATAAAGCCCCATTGTTGGGAGTAAGGAGAGTATTGATAAGTCTTGGCATGTTCCAGAAGTGGTATCATTGAGATTTTTCACCTCAGGTGAACTGGAAGGGAATACTGGCAGAAGAGATGCTACGGTTGATGAATACAAATGGCATTTAAAGGTGTAGAAAAAATAGCATTTATAGCAATACTGCTGCATTAAAAAGAGAACATCACAGGCTAAGGTAGAATGTTTATCAATTTTAATCACAGATCCCACAGAGTATAGAAAGGAACCACAGAGAATTATTCTGAGGCCTTGTGACCTAGTCAAGGACCTTCTAATATTTTCTTGGCTGAATTTTAAAATTATTTTGAACTAGTGACTCCTTTGTGTTTTCTTGTTTTGACCAGGAACATTCATAGTAGTTATTCTATGCCTCCTTTACCATTATATGTTGGTGAGGGACAGATAACTTGCCTCTTTAGTTTCACATCTTCCCTGATCCTACCTTTCTCATCTCAATTAGTGCCACACAGGATATTCTATTTTACAAATCTTGGAGTAATCATGAACTTCTGAAACTTTATTATGACTCACTTCTAATTGAATACTGTATCATGTTGAGTTTACCTCAAAGGTATTTCTCAGAACCATTCTGCTCCATAGGGCTAACATCTCACCACAACCATGTTACCTATGAAGTTGAGTTGATCAGAGTTACCCTCACGGATAGGGAAGGTGTATTCCAGTTAGGCGTACATGAATTACTATGGTCATCTGCTAGCTGAGACCAATCTACTCCTGGATGGAGCCTTTTCATTTTTCTAATTTTAAATTTCTTTTGAATTTGGAAAGTTTTATCAAAACATTTTTAGTTTTACTAAGTTGTTCTCAAGTCAGAATCAAAAGTCAGTTCTACCTTTGTTTTTCCATTCTTTCACATGCTCAATTTTTTCCCTAGATAAATCAATCAGCTGTCTTGTTTATCTAAGTCACCTATTAGGAAGGCCATCTTAATGACAAAAGTGTGTTCATTGTGACATGTTCCCAATGATTTCTCAACAATCTACTTGCAAAGTCAATCTAATCTGATGTTTAAACACACACTACATTTGTCTGTGAATATCCTCTCTATAGGTGCATTTTCTTGTTAAACTTGGTAACACTTGAATGCATTCGTTGTATGAATTCTCCAGGTGACAAATTTCATGAAACTCTGTCAGATCGCAATATCCAAATCTTCCTTCACTAACACTTCTGGGAATATCTGAAGTTTAGGATAAGCAACTTTTACTTAGTTACCTTTTAAAATGTTAGGTAAATATATAGACCCATATGGACACACACATACCAAACACTAGTTTGGTTAATGTCTAAATGCCATAAAGAAATTTAAAATCTCTGAGTAAACTTTATTCATAAACCCATTAACTTCACTTGTAAATCCTAATGCTTTATTTTTTTCCTACACAGAAAGAAACTACATGTTTAACATATAGCCGAGATCAGAGCTGGGCACAAAATTATTTCAGATTCATCCTATATAATTATGATCTGTCAGCCACCTTCTAGAATCCCATGGACACTGTAATCCTCATCAGCTGCCTACTCCAGTCACTTGACTTGATTTCAGATCCCTGCATCTCTGCTGATTTTAGTAGGTCAGAGTGGAACACAGTTTATTTTGTTGGCAATTGCTTTATCTTTTTCTTATTTCTCATCTTCTCAAGACTCCTTTGTGCTGTCTTTCTGTTTGCCCCTTGGAGAGCCACTTTCACTTGTTCTCCTGCCAGACTTCCTAAGTATTTCTCCTAGTAGCTTCTATTATTATAACAGAAACATGTTGCAGCACTGTTTTGTCAGTGGAGACAGACAAGGCTATGTGGAAGTAACAACTTTACGATTTCAGAGGCTTATTGCAGCAAAATTTAATCACTCATCCCTGCTACCTGTCCAACATGAGCCATTATAGTCACTCAAGTAATAGTTGACAGAAGCTTAATTTTAACGTTTGCTTCCTAGATCACTGTAAAAATGGGAAGGATATGCTACAAGGAACAGACTAACTTTAAGTTTTCAATCTAAAGTGACACATGCCACAGCTGCTTACATTTCCTTGGCAAAAAAAAGTCACATGGCTGGGCCTAATTTAAATGGGTGGGAAAAGAGCAATTCTGTGCTCTAGGAAAGTGATGAAACTATTTGTGAATGGTTAAGGGCGATCACAGTGATTAAGTGGTAGACTCTGAAATCAAACAATGTGCTTTCAAAACTTAGCTTGCAGTACTTTCTAGTTTTGTATCTTAAACATATTACCTAAAACTTCCCCATGCCTCAATTTTTTAATCTACAAAAAGGGCTAAATGAGAACACCTACCTGAAAGATAATTGTGAGAATTCAGTGATATATCACACTGTCTGACTTAAAATGTGCATAATAGCTATTAACCTTTTCTGTTGTTAATGCATTCTTGCACCGTAGCCACAGACTAGTAATCTATCTTAACTTTTGATTTACCATCAAAGTAAAGAAATAGATGTTAATTCTAAAGTATCTTATAATATTTCCTAAAATATGATATACTATGCCAATAAACTCATTTGATAATTTTGTTCTTCAGTAAAAGAAAACTAGAAAATTCATGAAAAACACTCATTTTATAACCTGCTCATTTGTTCTTCTAATTAGAGTAAGAGTTCAAGGAAGGTAAGTAATTTAAGAATGTTTTTTTTTAAATCTGAGCCCCAAGTTGCAATTGCATAGATAACACATTCTTTTTCTTTGAAATTACATTTCTTGGGGAAGAAAATACTGAGAGAATGAAATATTACCATTTTTAACGCAAATTAGTCTTGACTTTCATCACAATATTTGAATTTGCTTCAATTAAAGTTTATACTGGAGAGTGCTAGCCATGGGTCTGCAGCCCCCCAACTTCTCCTGCGTGCTCCGGGGCCAGCAGGCGGGGCTGGCGCTGCCAGGGCTCCCAGCATACCATCAGTTCCTGCTGGACCCCGGCGTGCGGCACCTGATGTCCCTGACGGAGCGCGGCTCCCATACAGCGACAGCTGCCCCGGCCTCACCCTGCACCGACTGCACACCCCAGACTTCTGTTCGCCACTCAGAGCAGATCAACCACTTCGTGCTGACCCTGGAAGAGGCCAACGCCCACGGAGAGGTCAGCGGGCATTATCAGCAGAGGGAGGAAGGGGTCAGCTGGGACACGGAGGGGCGGACCGACCTGGGGAGGTCAGGGCCTGGAATAATTTAGCTGGGCTCTGGGAGAGAGATTGGGGGAAAACCCTAGGGCCGGGAGACAACCGGTGCCAGAAAGACAGCAAGCCAAGGGGAGAGGGGCTGGCTGGTAAGTGGGAGGAGTAAAGAAAGGACCCAGCAGCGTGAATCGAACTTGAGGAGAGGCATCAAAGTTAATATTGTTAAGCTGAGAAGGAGAAAGGGGGGCCAGACTTGGGAGAAGTGGGAGTTGAAGTCAGAGGCTATTGAGCAGTCTCTAGAGCAATGCTCTGTGCAAATATAAGGGAGCCACGTATGTAATTTTCAGTTTCTAGCAGCCACATTTGAAAAAGATAAAGAAGCAGGAGAAATTCATTTTGATAATATAGTTTAACCCAGTGAGTCAAAAATATTGACATTTCAACATATAATCAATATAAAATAAATTCTTAATGAACAAAAGTTTATATTTGATAGAAAAATGTAGACAACATTACATTTTTACCCAGAGTGGACAAAGGTGCTGTCAATATTATCAACTCAAGGCTAAGAGCAGGAGGCCTTGACAAGATTCTCCCCTAATTAAGTGTTGCTCTCTGTTGAGCACTAAAATGAAGAGCACAGTCTGAGGTCTGAGCCCACTGACAGTGGCTATGTCTCCATTCTGATAGCAACAGCGTTCTCTCTTGCATTTCTACAAACAGCTTTAGATCTTTCCAGCCTTGTCAAAATATCAGATCTTTCCCTCCAACAACTCCAGGGTAAACTGGGAGTGAAGAATTCAGTTACTAGAGTTGGCTGAATGTCCGGTGCGTAAACTTTTTGATCTATAAGTCTTCTTACTTTAAATTAGATCAGGAGACAGAATCCTGCAGTTCACGTCCTCTAGAAAGAAAGCAAAAAAAGATTTAAGTAAACATTGCCACACAGGTAACTAACTCAACTTATGTTCCATCTCTCCCCAGTTGGTTGTCAACAAATCTTATCAAATTGGGGTCTGTTTACAACTCTTTATTGCCTCCTGGTTAAAGTCCAAATTCTGGACGTTAATATAATATAAAGTTCTTTTTTATTTTTCCCTTTCTGAAATTTCTCAGCCCCATCCCCTACTGCTCTTCACCTGAAGCTTCTTGCTCACACTATAGATTGTACACTGGCATATTTATCAGAGTTTGTCCTCAATGAATGAATAAAGGAAGTGAATACCTCAATGAACATAGATGAAGTGCAGAGCACATTTGACAGATGAATAGGCTGATAGAGAGTGTAAAGTCTGCGATTTTCTATTTTATAAGATTTAAAGGTTTTCCTTTGATGGTGGGACACAACACAATGACACTTGGCTAAATGAAAGGTAGAACTCTTTAGTACTTAGAGCTCCAAACAAGAGAAGGTTGTTAGGCAGGGCCACACAGGAAGTTGTACCTGGGGACAGGGTAATAGCATGTTCAGCTGTAGGGGAGAGCTTATGTATGGCAAATTGGGTGGGGCTAGTTGGGTTTCACAGGCTCCCTGTGGACTGGCTAATTTGAATAATCTCAGGGCTCAGGGACATAGGAACTGTCCCTAGTTGTCTGGAACCTGACCCTGGGGCAACCAGGGCTGGGGCATAGTGTTCCCTGGTTGTGACAGCTCCAGCTCTGACAAGGGAAATGTTAAGGTGTGGACTGAATCAGCTGCTCGAGAAAGGGAACTGACCAGCCTCTAGCTAGGGCCCCAAAACTGGGGAAAACAGCAGTAAAAAAAAAAAATACTATTTGGGGCCGGCCCGGTGGTGTAGTAGTTAAGTTCGCGTTCTCTGCTTCTGTGGCCCAGGGTTTGCAGGTTTGGATCCCAGGAGAGGACCTAGGCGCCGCTTATCAAGCCATGCTGTGGCAGGCATCCCACATATACAGTAGAGGAAGATGGGCACGGATGTTAGCCCAGGGCCAATCTTCCTCAGCAGAAAGAGGAGGATTGCCAACAGATGTTAGCTCAGGGCTAATCTTCCTCACCAAAAAAATAAATAAATAAACCAACTATTTTACAATTGCCATAGCCACACTAACAAAGGATTTCACCCATTCCTTAGTGATGAATGAGTTGAATTAAATCATAGAACCATGCTATGTTTATACCATTGTATACAATACATAATCTGATGTTTACTTCACATGCACATGTTTACAATCAAGTAAATTAACATTGCTTCTTTACTCCAACCCCCAACTCGCTAACAAAATTATTCCTACAACTGTCGTAATTCATCACTTTTTATATACCCAGTCAAGCTCCATTTGATTATTTTTTTTAAGTCCTGTAAAAGAATCCCTTTGGATGTGATTAATGATACGCTTCTGAAAAAGGTTAACCTCAACTGAAAATTGCCGTTAGGATTTTGTTGCCTGGGTGGCAGGTCAGTATCATACTTTGGTTTTGTTATTTATCAAAAAAAAACAATAATAGCTAATAAGATCTACATGTAAGAATTTTTATGTGTTCTTTTGCATATTAGTGTTAGTTGTTATTTAACTGCAATTGTTTTATATATTTTCTTTTAATGAAGCCTATGATAAACAGGAAAAATGAAGAAATGAATCCCTGTTCTACATTTTATTGACAGGGCTAGACAAATCACAAACTAAACTTCATATGTAAGTTTTTAAAGTATAAAATGGAAAATCAAGAGAAAAAATCCTGAGTCCCTGGATATGTGGGTATTCATTCATCACGGCAAGTAGAACACATTTCTCCACTTCTTAAAATGAAATGCTGGTTATTGGTTTCCAGTTCTGAATGTAAGGAGGTTAGAAGTCGCCACTCCATCCTAAGAACAAGTATAAAGCTAAACAGACTGAAAAATCAACAACTCTTCCTAGATCCATGAGAGAGAGGAGGACATGGGATAAACTACTGCTCCCAAGATTGGAAAGACAGACAGGTGAATAGAGGGAATTGTCACTTATCAGAGCAGAGAGTCATGAGCAGAAATTGCCTCAGGAACCAGTGTCGGGATAGGAAAACCTGAGCTGTAATTAATGAATTGCTGGAGGCTCAATGCAGAAAACTCTGAGAGTTAAAAACTTAAGGGGGACCTAGTCATAGGAGGACACCCACATGTTGTAAGATTTGCCTCCAGGAGCTCGACCAGATTCCCACAGTATATACTAGAGAGAAATCTCCTTGGGCTTCTGGCAAGAGGAGGGGAAAAGGAATCATTTTTGAAATACATCAGAGAACTCTGTTCTTAACAAGGCCTGCCATCAGGAGAAACTCATTAACCAGAGCCTAACCTACTGGGGTATTATGAGAGCCTAACTGACCTAGGGAAGGGAAATCCCCAACTCCAGCTCACTCTAGCCACTCTGTCCCATCTAAAAGAAGAGGAAGAAAACTGAGAAACACTTGTGAATTTCATAATCCAGAGGCACAGCCTCACTAAGTCTGAGGCCAAATCATGGGACTATAGAATGCTTCCCCTCCCCCACACCTTACCATCACCTTATTAAAGGACTATTTATACCAGTTCCTTTTACCCAGTACATCATGGCTGGCTATTGAGAAAAAAATTACAAAGCATACTGTCTGGCCACACACCCAGTTGTGCAAGCAGTGTGGATAGGTTGCAGAGAGACCGAAGAAAAGACTTGGAGATGGAATACGAGACATAAGGGTTTATTACGTCTTACTTATGGGGAGTGTCCAGTGGCAGCCGGCTGGACAGAGCTGTGCACCTGCACCTGCTACTGTGAACAAGGAGGGGGTTGCTTATATAGGCAGGGGACCAGACGGCTTCGTGCTTGCCAAGAGGGATTGTCCTTGCGTGTCTGCATTCCAAGATCAGTAGGTTCTGTGGAAGGGCTCTGTGTTCCCTCAGAACGTGATGTTCATTGAGAGAAACAGTTACAATACTGGATGGTTGGCGTCCTGCCCAGAAGGGGGCCAGAAAGACGCGTGGTTAAGATAGGGCACATAGGCTAGTGCCCCTACACATACCAAAAGGAAACAAACAAACAAACAAAAAACAACTTCAGAAGACAGAGAAGCATCAGAACCGGACATGTCAGGGATGTTGGAATTACCAGATGGGAATTTAAAACAACTATGATTAATATACTAAAGAGTCTAATGGATAATGTAGACAGTATGCAAGAACAGATGGGCAATATGAGCAAAGAGATGGAAGTCCTAAGAAATAACCAAAAAGAAATACTAGAGATAAAAAACACTGTAACAGAAATGAAGAATGTTTTGATGGGCTTATTAGCAAATTGGACATGGCTGAGGAAAGAATCTCTGAGCTAGAGGATATATCAATAGAATCCTCATAAGCCTCACAAGACAATGTTATATTTTTTGCTTTAAATAGTCATACTTATTTTAAAAAATATAAATGAAGGAAAAATAGTCTGTTTTATTTACTTATTTACCATTTGTTGTTTTTTCTTCATTTCTCCCCTCCAAGTTTCTGATATCGTTTCTCTTCAGGCTGAAGAACATAATTTATCACTTCTTTCTGCAATAGTCTATTGGTGATGAAATCTATTATTTTTTTTCTTCATCTGAAAATGTCCTTATTTATCCACCACTCCTGAAGAATATTTTTGCTTGATATAGAATTCTGGGTTGACAGTTCTTTTCTTTGGGTACCTGAAAGATAATGTTCCAAGGTCTTATCGCATTTGTGGTTTCTTAGAAATCTGCAGTCATCCACTTTGTTCCCCTATATGTAATGGATCACTTTTTTGGTTGCTTTCAAAATTTTTGTTTTTCTTTGGTATTCAGCAGTTTGATTATTGTTTGTCTTGGCATGCTTTTCCTTGAGCTTACCTATTTTGGTTTTGATGAAATGTTCGAATCTGTAAATTCACGTCCTTCAACAAATTTGACACATTTTTTAGCAAATATTTCTTCAAATATTTTTTATTCACCATATTTTTCTCTTCTCCTTCTGGAATTTCAGTTACAAATTTTAGATATTTTGATATGGTCCCAGAGGCTGTGGAGGCTCTATTCAAATTTTTTCTATCATTTTCTCTTTGTTTTTCAAATTGGTTAATTTCTATTGACCTATCTTCGAGCTCACTAACTCTCTTTTTCATCTCCATTCTGCTACTGAGTTAAGAAGTGAATTCTTTATTTCAGATATTTTATTTTTCAGTTCTAAAATTTCCACTTGATTCATTTTATAGTTTCTATTTGTTTGCTAAGAATCTCTATGTTTGCATTCATTTTAATAGTGCTTTCCTTTACCTCATGAAGCATGGTAAAAATATCTGCTTTAATATCTTTATTTGGTAAGTCCATCACATATGCTATCTCTTGATTTGCATTTGTTGATTGCCTTTCCCTCTTGACAATTGGTTAAATTTTTCTAGTTCTTTTTATGTGGAGGAATTTTTAACTGTAAATTGCACATTTTGAATAGTATGTTGTGAGACTGTGGGTCCTGTTAAAATTCTATGTCGTGTTGAATTTTTTGGTTTAAATTTCAGGCAACCAACCCAGTTAGGTTCACACCACAAGTTTCATCTAACTTTCTGTGAGTGTGATTCCAATGGCAGTTTGGCTTTCCAAGCTTTTGTTATGCTGCTTTGGGTCTATCCTGTGCATATACCTCTCAAGGTGTAATCTGGGACTTGAGCAGTGGTTTATATCATATTTCAGTTCTCAAAGTGTTTGCTATGCTTCTTTGGGTCTGTTTCCACACATGAGTAACTCAGGTGTGAGCCTGAACTTGTGTTGGTTTATACAAAAGATTAGGGGATCCTTTTCTTAAGTCTTCTCATTTCTAGGATTTCCCTCTCACTCTCTGCCTACCAGGGACCCCTTTTCCTCACCTAATGAATAAAAAAATAGAGTTTCTCCATTATTATATTTTGCCTGCCCTGCTGCCGAGTTCTTTGTGACTAGAGCTATTCTCAGGGCAAAGCTGAGTGCAAAGTGAGAGAAAAGAAAAACATACGGGAAGATTTCCCACAGTTTTCAGACGATAGAGTCCCTTTTCTCCTTTTTCTTGGACAGAGCTGGAGAAGACAAGAAAAAGGCAGAAAGAAAGAAGATGAAGAAGGAAAGTGGGATTCTTGTTACAGTCTGCCTCTGACAGTCCCCTTTTTCTAGCAACTCTAGTCTAAAAGCCAAAGTTTCTGTAGCAGCATTCGCTGACCTACCTTCCTGCTGCCATGCATTTCCACACTTAGGCCATTCTCTAGTCAAAGACAGAGGACAATTTTTTTTTTTTTTAAATAAGGACAGTTACTTCTATAATGTGCCATTCTTCAAGGTTTGGCATCCCTCCCCAATCTAGCTGCTATGGTTAACTTCTCAGAGTCTTTGGGCTTTTTGTGTTTTGTGCAGAGTTTTACTTGTGATCAGTGTGAGAGAGAAGCTGTTGTAGGCTTAGTCTACTTAGTTACTTGTCCAACACCAGAAGTTAAAAGTATTACATTTCAGTGGATAAATTACTGCATGAACTTCGGGAGAAAGTTGTTTTGTTTTGTTTTGTTTTGTTTTACTTTTACCTATTATCAATCTGGTGTCAATGATAAAAATCACCTAAAATACAGTGGAAAATATTGACCTTTCTCCCTATGTATGTTACATATCTGATTGAAAAAATATGTAATTGTTTCAGAAGATTCTCTCTGTAGAAAGAAAGTAGACTTATGAATGGGATATTTTGATCTCAAGATATTGGAAATTTAATAGCACTTATCACAACTTTCTTTGATGGGATAAATTCCTGGGTAAATGTAAAGTTCCTAGATATTGGACTCCAGCCTTGACAATTGGCTTGCATTGGTTAGCATCCAAATTAAGACAAAATCTTAACGATTTCCTACGTTTTCTCTGCCTGGAGTATGCTTCTTTGTGAGAACTGGAGGGGGAAAAATCCACTTTTTAAAGCAATATTTTCTCTGTAGATATGTCTTCTTTGGAGAAATGTCTATTCAAGTTCTTTGCCCATTTTTTAGTCGAGTTATTTGTTTTTTTGCTATTGAGCTATAGGATTTCTTTATATATTTCAGATATTAACCCCTTTAGTCTGTAGCCTCCTTTATTTTCAGAAACTTGTAGTGGCAATCGCCATCTGGTTGAGGTATATAGGTTTCTAGATCTTGACATGTTTGCTTTCAGATTAGACTTACACCTTTCTGCCAAATAATGATTCTTTCTCCTTTCTTCATTATTTTTCCTTTTTTTATCTCTCTTTTTGGTCTCTTCTTCTTTTTCCTTTTCTTCCTTTCTTCTTTTTTCTCATCTTTTTCTGAATCCCTCTGTCTTCTGTTCCTGTATCTTTGTCTTTTTCCTTCCTTCCTCCATCCTCTCATCTCTCTCAGCCTCCCTTCTTTTAGTATTTATGTAATTTCCCAGGTGATTACTCATGTCAAAGTCATGTCTGTTAAGTCTAATTTGTAAGTAGGCTGCAGTATATTTTCATTTACCAAATTAAAATCTCAATAGACTAGATTATAAAGGATGTCTTATTATAATTATTTGCAACAAACAAAGTCTTCAAATACATAAGATATCCAAAAAGCAGTGAAAATAAATAAACCAAATTAAGTGAAGACTCAATTAAACTGAGACTAAACACTATTATGCTTAATTTGAAAGAACTAAATTTTCTTAGTCTTTCCTCTTTGTTATTAATTAATTAGGAATGCAGCAGTTATAATGACAAGTTAGTCAACGTGTACACACACACACACACACACACACACATACACACACATACATACACATACATACACATACATACACGTACAAAATCTACCAAGTCCATCCAAAAAGTTAAAAGATTGGGAAGTTTAAGTGTAACTAGCTATTAATATAGGCATAACAATCATTCTATACTTGTAACCCTTGGCTGAATTCTATATCATAAGGTCCTCCAATCTACTCTGAACCCTAAATCTGATCTTTTTGGAAGATTGTTTTTATTGTTGTCCTTGCTTTATATCATGTATCTGTTCTTTTTTAATATCCCTAAGCATGCCATAGGAAAAAGCTTAGTTTTTTATGATGTGCCCAACTTACTACCCTTCACGGAAGTTATTTTTTCATCTTGAGATATCAGACCCCTCCAAAAATTCAGAAATAATGGTGTCTTGGTCCCTCAGTTCTTACAAAAGTGCAGTGAGGTCTAGAAACAGGAAAAAACATCCTGTTGCAAGAAAAATGACTCGAAGTGACAGGGCTAGGATGAGCATCTGCTATTCTGATTCTGAGTTCAGTGATTTTCTTGTGACACATCAAAGCTTTTCTATAAATGGGTAAGAATCCTGAGATTGGCTGGAATGGTGTGCCCCACTGTAAGTCCAGCTTTTTCTGTTGATGCCATGACTTGGTCACTTCATAAAGTCATGTAGTATATATAATGAAAACTAGCAGTACTCCTTAATTTCTCTAGAAATCAAGGGGGAAAAGCCACTAGATTCATTTTGTTATTTTAATAAAAATAATATATTGAAATGCTTAAAATACCTCCTCTATCTCTGAAAGATCATCCAGTCTATATCAGTTAGAACCTGCTTTTCATAAAAATCTTGGTTGTATTGAGTTGTGTTCACTGAAGAATAACACCCACCAAGAAGTGACCAAGCTCTTCATTAGAAGAGTCATCCTTGGAAATACTGATCTTAATCATAAAAACCATGTGTTCACTTAAAACACTAATTAAATGAATCTCCTATTCTTACAATTAGGTTTATCATCTTGTTTACCATAAGGAAAGTAATGTGGGTAGTAGAAGACCTTAGCTTTGGATCAATTCGAATTTGAATCCTAGAGCTACTCATAAGCTTTGTGACCTTGGACAAGCTACCTAATCCCTCTGAAGCTTAGTTTTCTCATCCATAAACTGAGATGGTAATTCCTACTTTCTAAACTCAGGTGAGATAGTCTCTGTAAATCCTTGGACAAAATAGACGCTTGCCCTTGCCCCTCTGAATGAAAATTCTTGCTCTTGTCTCTGTAGCATATCTGCAAATCATATTAGAGAATAATAAATCTATTATTGTATAATGTGGCTGTCTAATGGGCACATAATAAAAGCCATTGCATTATAAATCGTGACATACTCAAGTAAACAACTTGTTTCCTTAACTTTTCCCTGTATCTGTCCCATGCTCTCTTTTTTCCTTTCCCACTTTGACTTTGATAGGCTCCTATTTTTCTAAGTTTTATTATTTTCTGAAGTCAAGTTACAGCAGAAACTTTCTTGTCACCATGGCTACATCTAACTCCTGCCCTGGAGAGATTAAATGTGGACTCATTAGGCTGTCACATGACTTGATACATTCTCATATCCCTAGAAGAATTTTTATTATTAAAAAACTACTAATTGATAATCATTCTTTAGAAAGCACACACAAATGTGTTGAAATTTAATTAAGCTGAGCAAATAAAAGGCAGATTTTCAACAAAGGAGAATTAGCTGTTTCTCTATTAATTTACTTAAAAGGAAAGAAGAACGTTTGCAGAAGAGCCTTTTTAATTGTGGGTGCATTTTATTAATTAACCTTCTAACAGCTATCTAAATGTGGAACAGAAAAATATGAAAATTGTATAACAATCACTTTCTATATCTATCTGCTCCTACTTTTTGGGTGGGGTACAAATAAGGCAGTGTGTTTATGATTATGTGTGTGTGCATTTTCACTAATAAGTACAATAATAAAAATAATAAACTTTTACATTTTACTTTACAGTTTTTAAAACACTTTTAACTGAATTATTACATCGAATAGCATAACAACGCTAAGATAAGTAATATTACTCTCATCTAACAGATGAGGAAATGAATATCAAAGGCTAAGTGACTTACCAAGATCACACAGTGGCAGAACTGATAAGAAGCAGAATTGAGTTTCAAATTTCTCTTTCTTACTCCATGATTTTAAAGTACATCACACAGTGCATTGGAATCATCTCTATATTTTTTCTCCCCTGATAACTTGAGTTTCAAGGGACAGAGCTCAGTCCCATATTCAATTCTGTAAACCCTAGTGCCTATTACAATGCCCGATACATGGCAAATATTCAATAATTTATTCTGAAGATCTAGTCTTAGCTCTAGTTCTCACCTATTAGTTCCTCCAGTCACTTAGCCTCTTCAACTCTCAGTTTCCTTATTTATAAAATGAAGAGGTTAGATAGTATGATCTCTGGGACCCTTGTCAGCTCAAATATCCCATTATGCTCTATCTTAGAGGTAAAGCAGCAGTTTTCTTAGTCTCAGATCAGAAGACAAAATTCTTGCAATACAATCAACAAGGTCCAGCAAGCACTGTTTTCAGGACTCACTGGAAGGCCTGTGCATTCGTTCTTAACGTAGTAGAGGCCTGTACTCTCATCAAGTTTCTCCTGCCATCTAACTCCCATATAAATCATGAAAACATGTTTTACAAGTAAGAGAAGTAAGAAAGATAATGAGAGAGACAAAATGTAGCCAAATGTTTCCATTACATAAAGAATATTTAATCCACATAGGTTTGGTAGAAGGGACACTACATGTGGGATTGTCAGCTGGCTAGATAAAAAATCGTTTATTTGAACCTAATTTGTTTGGTCATGCCAAAGGTTGTCCTTAAAAACCATATATCAGGGGCTGGCCTGGCAGCATAGTGGTTAAGTTCGCACACTCTGCTTTGGCGGCCCAGAGTTCACGGGTTCAGATCCTGGGTGTGGACCTACACACCACTCATCAAGCCATGCTGTGGCAGCATCCTATATACAAAATAGAGGAAGATTGGCACAGATGTTAGCTCAGGGACAATCTTCCTCACCAAAAACAAAAAAAAAAAAGAAGAAGAAGTGCATTGAAGAAGGAACAAATGAATCTAAAACTAAAATATTTTATTTTTTCTTATTCTTAATAAAGCAGTAATAGTAATGATATATTGAGTTATTATAAGATGCATGAGTGAAATGAACGACAGCAATGTCACAAGGGATTGGAGGGAAGAATGAGGAATACTCTTTTGTAAGTTACCTGCATTATATGTGAAGTAGTACGGTGTTATTTGAAAGTGCACTTAGACTGGGTAAAAATGTGTATGGTAAATTCTAAGGAAACAACTAAAAAGGAGAAGTATAAATGAAATGCTAAGAGAGGGTTTACAATGGAATCATAAAAATACTCAAAACTAGAGAAGGGAAAAAAAAAAGCAGGAAAGAGCAAGTGCAATGAAAAGAAAACAATTACAAAGATGGTAGGTATTAATTCAACTCTACCATTAAGTACTTTAAAAGTGAGTGGCATAAACATACCAATTAAAAGACAGAGATTGTCAGAGTAGGTAAAAAAAGTAAAAGCAAACGAGATCCAACTATATGTTATCTATAAGAAACTCACTTTAAATACAAAATCTCAGATAGATTAAAGTAAAGGTATCAAGAAAGATATAGCATGCTAACAGTAATCAAAAGAAAGCTGGAGTAGCTATATTAATTTCAGACAAAGTAGAATTCTAAAAAAAGAAGATTATCAGGAATAAAAAGAGGCATTACATAATGATAAAGGAGTCAATTTTCCAAAAAAACCCTAGCAGTCCTATGTGTTGTAGACATGTAGTAGAGTGCCAATATACTTGAGGCAAAAACTAATAGAATTGAAAGGAGAAATAGAAAAAGACAAGTTACATTAAACCTAAGCTCAATACAGGCAGAAATTTTTTGCCTATTTTATTCACTACCATACCTCCATGCCTATAAAAGTGCTTTACACCTTCTAGGCTCATGTTAAACAGTTTTAGTTAATAAATTTTGTTAATACCCCCTCGTACATTGCCCCATTTGAAGAGGTATGAATTATAGCCAAGATTTGAGTGAGGGGGTATTAACCTTGGAAAAAGTAATATTTAGCACTGCTGCACTGGGGATAGGGTGAGAATAACTCTTATACCAAGGAGTGTATTAGAGACAGAAGATTAAAGAATGCATAACTGTTCTTACCATCTAAGCTTTGAGCTCAAATGGGTGAAAATGCTGTCTTTTTCTACCATTAGTAGTAATAATGCATCAAAGACCTCAATAAGAAAGCTGACTATGCTGAGTTGGCTACTATGACAAAATGAATCTCTTGGACTATAGTATGGCCTGAGATGCATAACAGTTGGCTGTTGTATCCAGATATATTTCATAGTATTTTTTTATAAATGACAACTTTTTTAGCTAAGAAGCATGCATAAAAAAGTATAAATCTCATCATGGCAAGTTTTGACTTTTCCTAAGCTTTCTGAATAAACATTTTCCATTGCTCATGGCAGTCATTTGCAATTCAGTAAAGAAATATTTTTGATGAAGAAAAACTTTTGAAAACTAATGATAAAGAGGAAACAAATTGAAACAAAATTCTACATTCTTCAGAGATGTCTAAGAAATGACACTTATTTAAAAATATTAATTATCTCGGGCTGGCCCCATGGCTTAGCGGTTAAATGTGCAATTTCCACTTCTGGCGGCCCAGGTTCGGATCCCAGGCGCGCACCGACGCACTGCTTCTCCGGCCATGCTGAGGCAGTGTCCCACGGTACAGCAACTAGAAGGATGTGCAACTATGACATACAACTATCTACTGGGGCTTTGGGGGGAAAAAATAAATAAATAAAATTATAAAAAAAGAATATTGATTGTCTCCTTTTTTATTTATCAATCACAACATCTTAAAGCTTTTTATTGAATTAGCAAGTTTGATTCAATGTTATCCTCTCAAAAGAGGGCCATTCACAGAATATATGTGGTTATAATGATATACTTGATGAAGTTGGAACCAATCTCTGAAACCTATGTTCAAAAGTATTCTAAATTCCAATTCCATATGAAGAAAAAATAGAATATATAATCTTATTAAATCTTGCATTACAATGTGTAATTGAAGATTCTCAGAATATTAATAGGTTAATTATAAAAACCAACTTAGTCCTTAGATGAAAAATAAAATAAAATAGTATTTCTTATACAAGTATTTCCTAAAAACATAAAAATATGATCCTTTATTAATCAAACTAATAGTTTCATACGGCAATTCCAAAATGACTAAAGAGTTTTCTACTTAAAATATATTTTTCCTAGGAATACATCTTTCAAAATCCTGAAAAACAGCATAGTCTGGAACAGAAAAATAAAATAACCCTTTATGAGTACAAGTTTTTGGGAAATAGGATTAAACAATATTAACTAGATACAATTATTAACCCAGTCAAGCAGATATTCAATAGGCTGAATTTTCCCCTGTGAACTGACAGATAATGATAGTTATTTTAGAAATATATAAAGCCATTCTTTTTTCCTTCAGTATTCAAGACTTACTATAATTTTCCTTATTTCTCTAAAATATTGTCTATACTCATCTTACAGAAACATATGCCTCTTAAGTGACTAGACACCATGAATTGTATAAAGACAGCTACAATAAGATATCTGTCCCCAAGTGGGATGCAGACTGCCAGTATACAAACTACAAAATATACAAAAGACAAAAATAAAACAAAATAAGATATATTTCTTAAAAAAAGCAGCTATAAGTTTTGCTGGGCACTTAGGGGAGCTAGTGATTGTTTCCAACTGTCGATGTTGTTAAGATTATACAAAGAGGAAAGAGCAGAGTCATTTCAGGTGAAGGAAAAAATATCTGCAGTAAATATTTCAGTCTGATGTTTGAAAATATTGGCCTAGCATAAAATGTGGAACAAGAGTAGAAAGTGAGGTTGTGCTCAAGTATGGAGAATGACAGAGGTTATGCTTAGGAATTTGGTCTTAAGTCTCCCAGTGAATAATAGAATGGTTAGAGGTGGAGAAGTATGAAGACCAATTAGAAATGTTAGAAGAGATGGAAGTCTAAATTAAGGTAGTAGTAGTGAAGATGTAGAGGAGAGAGTTTTATGGATATGAGAGAAACAATGGCAGAGAAATCAACAGGATTTGGCAACAAATTGTACATGAAAAGATGAGATAGAGGAAAAACTCAAAATTGATTCTTAAGTTTTGAGCCTCAATGAGTATTTTGACAATGATACCGTTAACCAAGTATAGAATACAACAGGACACTGGAAATAAACTAAAGGCAGAAAAAAATTAAGTATTTATTCTTGAAAAACTACCAGAGCTTCAGGTAAGTGGGAGTCCGTGGTCTCCTTGCCTGTGGCTACTCCTATCCTCATTCCTTTGCCCCACTCCCCAACACTCCAACCCCCCACTGAACTCACTTGATGAGAATTGTAATTTTACCATATGAGTCTGGACAAAAATCCAGCAACTTTGCTGTTAGTGGGAGTAGATTTGATTTGGGGCAGGAAGAGCATGCAAAACCCATTGTTTTGCCACCTAAAACCAATTAACCCAGTAGAAAACAAATGGGAAACCACAAGTGTTGCTAGTCTGATGTTTCATGTTTTGTTGGGGCAAGATAGTATAAGTCAGAAATTTAACAGAGAGACCCAGGAAATTAGAGAGCCAGAAAAGGACTGATATAGCTTTCCATAAATACTGGCTGACTGGGAAATGACGTATATCGCAGAGACACCCCAAAAGAGCCCATTGAGAAGTAAAAGCTAAGGGAGACTTGAGAACCGACTGCAACTTTGAATATGTTTCTCAAACAACATGGATCATTTGGCAGAGGACAGAAGCCTTAAAATCTTGAGATGTTTGAAAACACAACTTCTGCTCCAGTCATTGGCTTACTGTTAAGTTACGTAGACACAGGGGTGATCCCTAGGAAGTCAGGCTAAAAAATAAAAATAATAATAACTATGCATAAACATCAGCAGCCATAGTAGATCCTGCAGCTTAAGTCCAGACAAGATTGAAAAACAAAATAAAATAAAAAACAAGTTAGAGAAATAAAATAGAATCTGGCTACAATATGTCTTATTGATGTCCGATATTCAATCAAAAATTATGAATCATACAAAAAGCAAAGCAAAACAAAACAAAACAAAAAAATGGGAAAGTATGACCTATAATCAGCGAAAAATGCAGCAAATAAATCTGTGAGTGGGCCCAGAGGTTGGATTTAGCAGACAATGACCTCAAAACAGCTATTCTAATAGGTTCAAAGAATTCAAGGAAAATACAACAATGACTCAAAAAAATATTAATGTCAAAGGAGATGTATTAATTATAAAAAAGTATCAAATAAAAATTCTATGTTAAAAAGTATGAAAACAAATATGAAAAATTCACTGAATGAGGTTAACAGATTTCATATAGCACAATAAACTATCAGTCAACTTGAAGATAGTCCAATTGAAATTATCCAGGCCAAAGGACAGAGAGAAAAACATGTTGGATAAAAGTGAACATAGGCCTCAGGGATTTGTGGGACAATGTCAGGTATACCAGCATATATGTAATCAAGTAGAAATGGAAGAAGAGAAAGTTTCAAAATAAATATTTGAAAAAATATAGCCAAAACGTTCCCAAATTTGATTAAAAAAATATCAATCTATACATCAAAGAATCTCAACAAGTGCCCAGTTAAGACAAATACAAAGAGATTGAAACTTAAAATCATAGTCAAAATGCTGAAAACCAAAGAAGAAGAGAAAAATCTTGAAAACAGCAAAAGAAAAATAATTTATCATATAAAACATTAACAACAATATAATTAATGGCAGAATTCTCATCAAAATAAGGGAAGCCAGAGACAGTGGAATGGCATACAAAATGCGAGAGGAAAAAGACTGTCAATCAGGAACACCAGTACTATCATTCAAAAAGGCAGATGAAATAAAATTATTCCTGGATGAGCAAAAGCTGGGAGAATTTTTAGTTAGCAGAACTTTCCTGTAAGAAACACTAAAGGAAGATCTTTAGGTTAAAAGAAAATGCTAGCAGATGATACGCAGGATCAACAGGAGGGAATAGAAAGCAGTGGAAATGATAAATATGCGGATAAAAATACAAGACATTCAGATAACTTTTCTCATTTCTTCTCTTAATTTCCTTTAAAACTATAATTATAAAATTCTATACTCGGGTTTACAACATATAGAGGAAACATATATGAAAATAATACAAAGGGAAAAGAAAGAAATAGAGCTCATAGGAGCTAAGTAGCTACATTTTATCAGATTCAAGCCAGTACTAACTTGAAATTATATGAAACATAAAATATACATATTTTAATACCTAGATCAACCATTATGAAAGTATTTCAAAAGATATAGTTAAAAATTCAACAGAGAAATTAAAATGATATAGTAATAATATTGGTTTAAGACAAAAAAGGCAAAAAAGAAGACCAGAGAATACCATCCCATCAAAAACATTAACAAAAAAAGATATAGAGAAAACAGAGCAAAAGGCAGGTATAAATCCACACATAACAATAATTACATTGTATATGGATAAAAGTTAGACTTAGATTAGATAAAACAAGGAAGATCCAACACTCTACAACAAATACACTTGACTATAAGACAAACTTCAGGTTTAAAGACACAAGTAGATTGAAAGTACGATGATAAAAAAGATACAGCATGAAAGCAGTAATCAAAAGAGAGCTGGAGTGGCTATGTAGATAACAGACAAAATGAACTTTAACACAGGAACTATTACTAAAGACAAAAAGGAACATTTCATAATAATAAAAAGGTAAATATATCAGGAAGATACAACAAATATAAATACACACCCAACAACAGAGTCCAAAATATACAAAACAAAAACTCACTGAATTCAAAGAAGAAACAGACAATTTTAGCATTATAGTTAGAGATTTCAATGCTCCTCTCTTAGTAACTAATAAAAAAAGAATACAGAGACCGGAAAGAACGTGGAAGACTGAAAAACAAAACTAGCAGCCAACTGTATCTGAAAAACATTTTTATAACACTCTACCCAACAATAGCAGAATACACATTATTTCCAAGCACATGTGTACTATTCTCCAGGATAAACTATATGCTGAATTATATTCTCAGTACACTTAAAAAGATTGAAATCAAGAAAGAACAGAAATGTTCTCAAACTACAGTAGAATTGACATAGAAATCAATGACAAAAAAAGTGCAGAAAATTCCCAAATATTTGGAAGTATGGCAATGCATATCTAAATAATGCAGGAGTAAAAGAAGCTACCACAAGAAAAATGAAAAAAAAATGAACTAACTGAAAATGAAAACACAACATTCAAAATGTGTTGGATGCAGCTAAAGCTCTATATTTAGAGGAAAATTTATAGATTTAAACCAATATTAATAAAGAAGAAAGATCTAAATCAATACTGTAAGCTTTTAGTTCAAGGAGGTAGAAAAATAGAGCAAATCAATCTCAAAGTAAGTAGAAGGAAAGAAATAATAATAAGAGCAGAAGTAATAATGAGTGGAAATTGTTATTAGAAATAATAACAATGGAAATTAATAAACTATGAATCAGAAAAACATTAGAGAAAATTAACGAAACCAAAAACTGATTCTTTGAAAAGAAATCAAGAAAATTGATGGGGCTGGCCCGGTGGCGCAAGTGGTTAAGTGTGTGCGCTCCGCTGCGGTGGCCTGGGATTCGCTGGTTCGGATCCCAGGTATGCACCGACGCACTGCTTGGCAAGCCATGCTGTGGTGGCGTCCTGTATAAAGTGGAGGAAGATGGGCACGGATGTTAGCCCACGGCCAGTCTTTCTCGGCAAAAAAAAGAGGAGGATTGGCAGATGTTAACACAGGGCTGATCTCCTCACAAAAAAAAAAAAAAGAGAAGAAAATTGATAACATTTAGCTAACAGGACTAAGAAAAAAAGAAAGAAGACA
Organism: Ceratotherium simum simum; assembly: GCF_057802395.1. Lineage (NCBI taxonomy): Eukaryota > Metazoa > Chordata > Mammalia > Perissodactyla > Rhinocerotidae > Ceratotherium > Ceratotherium simum. The sequence continues at coordinate 37,775,340 of NC_141906.1, forward strand.
TAAATTACCAAAATCAGGAAGAAATAAGTGGCCAACACTATAGACATTAAAGAAATTAAAATGACTATAATAAAATATTATAAAAAACCAAAGGCCAACATATTAGACAATTTCAATGAAATGAACAAATTCTTAGAGACATACAAATTACAAAAACTGACTCAATGAGAAAGACTCAATAAGAAATGCACATTTGACTGAAAAGAACTATTAAAACAATATATTGAATCATTAATTAAAAGCCTTCCCAACAAAGAAAAGTCCAAGTCCAGATGGCTCCAGAGTGAATTCTATAAAACATTTTATTCAACATTCTATTAACATTCTATTCAACATTACATTCTATTAACATTCTATGCAACGTCTATTCATATTGAAAACTCTCAGGAAATTAGAAAAAGAGGAAACAGCTTCTTTCTGATAAAAGACATTTATGAAAAATCTATAACTACTTTCATACCTAATAGTGATTGAATGTTTTTCTCCCTGAAATCAGGAAGAGGGTAAGTATGTTTGTTATCACAATTTCTGTTAAACATTTTCCTAGAGGTTCTAGACAGTGCAGAAAGCCAATCAGTAGCTTTTCCCAGATTGGAAAGGAATAAGTAAAATGTCTTCATCCACTGATGAAATGATCTCATATGCAAAAAATCCTAAGGAATCTACCAAAACCCCACTAAAACTACCAAGCATGCTTAGCTGAGTTATAGGATACACAATTGATATCAAAAAAATTGATTTTATTCAATATACTACTACCAAAAAATCCAAAATTCAAATTATCATTGAAATAAAAATACCTAGATCTAACAAAAGAAGTGAAAGACCTGTACATTTAAAAAATACTTGGATCTAACAAAAGAAGTGAAAGACCGGTACATTTAAAAATGCAAAACACTGCTTAAAAAAAATTAAAGGTACATTAAAAACTGGAGCAAAACACTATAGTATGTGGAGATTGGCACATTCCATAATTTTAATATTCACTTTTCTCCAAATAGATATGTAGATTCAATGTAATCCCTATCAAAATTCCAGTGGCATTTTTGTTGAAAGTGATAAGCTCTTCCTAAAATTTGAATGTCAAAGGGATTCAAAGAGCTAAAACATTTTTGAAAAAGAAGAATATAATTAGAGGAACCAAAGTAACCAATTTTAAAACTTAATATCTTTAATTGAAACCTCACACTTTATACAAAAATTAACTCAAATTAGATCTTAGATCTAAATGTAAAATGTAAAACTATTAATCTTTTAGAAGAAAATGTAAGAGAAAATCTCCATTACCTGAAGTTAGATGAAGAGTTTTTTAGACATGACACCAAAAGCAAAATACATAAAAGAAAATATCAATAGACAGGGCTTCTTCAAAATTAAAATATGTGCTGGATAAAAAATAGTTTGAGAATGAAAGAATAAGCCACAGACTGAGAGAAAATATTTATAAATCACATAAGAAAGAAAGAAATTGTATCCAGATTATATAAAGAAATCTGTAACCTCAACAGTAAGAAAATACATAACTCAATTAGAAAATGGGCAAAATACTTGAATAGACATTTCACCAAAAAGGACATATGGATAGCAAATAAATACATGAAAATATGATCAACATCATTAGGCACTAGAGAAATGCAAATTGAAAGCTCAATGAGATACCACTACATCCCTATTAGAATTTCTGCAACAACAATTCTTACTTACTAAGCGCTGATGAGGACGCAGAGCTACGGGATCTCTGACACACAGCTGATGAGAATGCAAAATTTAACGGCCACTCTGGAAAATGGTTTGGTTGCATCTTACAAAGTCAAACATGCACTTACCACATAGTCCAGCAACCCACTCTCGGGTGTTTACTCCAGAGCAGAGGTTGGCAAACTATTTTAAAACGCCACATAGTAAGTATTTTTGGTTTTGTGAGCCAAATACCATCTCTGTTGTATATTCGTTATTTTATTTTTTCAATCCTTTAAAACTATAAAAAATATTTTTACATTTGTGTGAACGTATGTTTTCATTTCATGTGGGTAAATATCTAGAAGTGGAATTGGTAAATCACATGGTAAATGTATGTTGATTTAAGAAACTGTCAGATTGATTCCAAAGTAGTCCCATTTCACATTCCCATCGGTAAGTAACATGCAATGGTGACTCTAGTTAATAATACTCTATTGTATATTTGAAAGTTGCTAAGAGAGTAGATCTTAAAAGTCCTCATAAGAAAAAAAAATTTGTAACTACATGTGATGATGGATGTTAACTAGACTTACTGTGGTGATCATTTCACCAGTATACATAAATATCAAATCATTATGTTGTATGCCTGCAACTAATATAATGTTATATGTCAATTATATTTCAATTAAAAAATAAAAAAGCAATCTGTTAATACAACTTAACATAGCTAATTAAAAGAAAAAAAATATGTCAATAGAGAAAAAACTAATACCATTCCATACTATTCACCATTTTAAAACATAGTTTTAATACACTAGGAATAAAAGAGAGCTTGTTAATATACCTGACTGTATCTACCAGCTAATATGAAAACATGATAGAGGCATTATCTCTAAAATAAAGACACACTACTACCTCTATGAACATCATACAGAGGGTCTTAGTAAATATATGAGTAAGACAGCAGTAAAGCTGTTTTTAATCCATAAATCCAGTTTTCCAAGCAGTATCCATCTTGTCACCTTTCTTCAGTTTCCTTTCTTTGTCCTGGTTGTCAATCTTTCTGTCTATTTTAGTCAGGATCCTTGGTTGCAAATGACAAAAATCCAATTTCAATTAAATTAGGCCAAAAACAAACAAATGAACAAACAGAATATATATATGTCTTTATCTATATATGTGTGTGAGTATGTACATATATAGAGAGTACAGTCATGCACCGTATAACAACGTTTCGGTTGACAATGGACTGCATATACAATGGTGGTCCCATAAGATTTGTACCATAGGTGTGTAGTAGGCTATATCATCTAGGTTTGTGCAAGTACACTCGATGATGTTCACACAAGGACAAAATCGCCTAACGACACATTTCTTAGAACGTATCCCCGCTGTGAAGCCGACACACAACTGTATATATAGTAGTATATATACAGTGCTTTACTTCCAATATGTGAATATGTGAAATATATACTTTTGAAACTCTGTTCTATGAACCAGTCAGGTCCCTGATGTTTACTTCTTTGTTATTAATTACTCAGCAAGAAGCTTTTGCAGCAACCTCCAATGAAAAATGTCAGTGCAAAATGTAGAGCATCTTAACTGAGTCTTTTCATCACTATTTTACATATAAGAAAACTAAGGCTAGAGATAGATATTCAATAATTTTCCAAGACCACTTGCTATGTTCCCAAGGTGACCCAGGCAAAAAGCATGACCAGAATGAGGCCCAGGATGGCCTAGCTCCAACAACTTTGTTCTACCAGTAGGACCAGGCAGGTCCTGCACGTACCCAACTAGAATCAAAGCTTGTTTTCAACCATCCATTTAGATCTGACCTATCTACACTAATACTAGACATAAAAAGATAAATTTAATCAACATTATTTTCATGAACTTTGCTGCCTATTGGGACATTATATACCTGCCATTGGAAGGACTAGATAGTCAAGCAATATTTCTACTGCCTATAAGTCAGCATAAATCATGACACTATAAAATGTCAGAATTTAAATTCACAAAGAGGAAATGGCCTAATTTGTAATTTCTTCATCTTAGATACCATGATGCATCAGTACACCCATAATTGCTTTGACACTGAATTTCATAACAGAAAGCATCTGGGCTCACTCTTATGGTGACCAATGAGAGCAATTCTGAAGCTGGGACAAATTATCCTCTTTAAGAACAACAACAGCTGCCTCAGCAATCTATAAATGTGTCTTCCTCTGTAGCCTGGGAGAATATTCATGTCGCAGAAAAGCAGGAACAAGGGCATTATGGGAAGTATGGCTCTGGTGGAAAACCAACTGTTCCCCATTTATCTGTTTGGTGGCCAGTGAGCCATACAGCTGTTCCTTCCCAACATATTATTCACCATACAGCTGTTCCTTCCCAACCTCCTGATTAGACACACCTGCCTGGTGTATACATGCCTGATCATTAGACACATTTATCAGTATGTGAGAAGTTCCCTTTTAATGTCATAACCTCAAAGGTAAATACTTTTCAGAGACTCAGTATATGACAAAACACATTGGTAACTGAACCGCGAGTCAGGAAGAAGAATCCCTGGACCTGGACCTCTGATTAGTATGTTCCATATTCTAGGACTAAAAGCTTAAAATAAGAGGGATGATCTGACCACTCTAAGTTCTCTGACCCTCTTTTTTGTTCCTATTAATTTTACATTGATAGGAGCAAAGACAATAATAGGCTATAGTTATTAGAAACATTCCCATTATATGTAATAAACAATTACGCAAAGAACCTTGCCGTGTAAATGTCTCTGAAACATGACTCTCTGGCTCAGATCTCTCATGAGAAATTGAGAACAATTCTCCAAATTGCTTATGAGATTTATGACACTATGCCCTACAACCTCACAAATATAAAATATCTTGCCCACAAATATTGAGCTTTTCAGGCCAGTGCACTTTCCATGTGTTTTTGCTAAATTTAAAAAATCACTGAATATTAATTAAACCACTGCTACTTTTCTAGCACAAGATGGCTATTTTAGTGGATAAGAAATAATTGGAAATCACTTTCTTCCCTCCTCCTGAACTTACCTGTGAAAAATTGAGCTCCTGATAACAAATAACACTAAAAATCCCCCCTCCCTCAAATTCCTCCATAAACTCTAGGGCTCTAGTTACTTGGAATGGATAAGAATAAGATTCATGGCTTTTCTCACCTCTGTGTCCAACAAATTATCAAAGAATTCAAGATATATTTCAAAAATCATAATTTAATCTAAAAGATTGTAGACAGTAGAAACCAGACATTTGACTCTCAGGAGACTATTTTATAATCAGCTTATTGAGGTAAATTTACATACAACAAAATTCTCTTTAAAATTAGTACAATTTTGTATATGACGATGAATTTGAACAAACATATACAGTAATGTAACTACCACCATGATGAAGATGCAGAACATTTCCATCACCCCAAATAGTTTCCTTGTGACCCTTTGTAGTCAATTCCCTTCCTCCACACCCACCCCTGGAAATCACTGATCATCATATATTATCCAGTGTATATATGGTTGGGGTTAGTTGGCTGAGCTCATTAAAATTTTTTAGTATCTGTATTCATGCAGAATATTGATCTGTGTTTTTTTTTCCTTGTATCATATATTTTGTACAGGTTTTTAGTTGTTTTGGGCAGAAAGGTAAATTGTCTCCCTGCTACTCCATGTTAGTAAGAGTCGGAGATTCTAGCGTACTTTCCATGCTTTGTTATTGGGAGCTTACATATTTGAGATTGTTCTATCCTCTTGAGAGATTAACAATTTTATCATTATGACCTGTTCCATGTCCCTCTTTACTCCTAGTAATGCTTCTTATTATCAAACCCATCTTGTTTGATATTATTATACCTACTCTAGCTCTCTTTTTAAAAATATTTGTATAGTCTATCTTTTCCATCCATTAAGTTTAACACTTTCCATGAGTTTATATTTTAAGTGTGTATTGCTTTTTATCCTGTCTAACAATCTCTGCCTTTTACTTGGGTAATTCAGACTATTTGCATTTTTACTTTGCAAAATTATTAAATTTTTATTTTTTACTGTAAGCTGTTCCAAATTTACAGAGAACCTGAAAGAATAAGAATGTAACAAAGAATATCTCTATTCCCTTCACTCATAATCACCCATTCTTAACTTTTTACCCCATTTGCTCTACTGCTGTATTATTCTCTCCTTCTCTCTCTGTGTATACATAATCTTTTTCTGAACCATTTAAGTTATATTCATTATGCTCCTTCACCTATAAAAACTTCTTTTTATATTTCCTAAGAATAAGGACAGTTTATTTTATAACCACAGCACAGTTATCAACTTTAATAAATACAACATTCTTATAGTACTCCAACTTACAATGAATATTCCGATTTGTCAACTAACTCATAACATCATTTATTGTGTGTTTTCTTTATAGTATATAATCCAGTCTAGTGTTAGGTATTGCATTAGTTTGCCACATGTCTTTAGCCTTTCTTTTTTTTGTTTTCTTTTATGCTGTTGATATTTTTGAATTCAGTCCTTCATATACTTTTTGGACATTCCTCATTTTGTGTTTGTCTGATGTTTCCTTTTGATTTCATCCCCGCTATGTCTTAGCAGTAATGCAAATGTAACGCAAATTGGGTGTATCCCATTTGGAGGCACATGATGTCTATCAGCCATTCCTTTATGATGTTAATTTTGATCACCTGATCAAAGTGTCATCTAATTTCTCAACTGTAAAGTTACTTTATTTGTCTTGAAACTAATAAGCAGTCCAAGGGAAGATACTTTAAAATAATTCAAATGCCTTTCTCCTCATCAAAATTTCACCCTACATTTACTAGAATGTATTTAGTACTAGAATTTACTAGAATGCAGAATACACTCTGCATTCTAGTGTAAACAAGAGGCATCCGATCTTCTTTTTTGTATATATAGTGATCTCTTCATTATTTGTATGAGCTCAAAAACTCCTATTTTTCCAATGGTTTGTTTTTCATTATGGTACCTAATTATTTTGGTATACAAATTGTCTGAGATTTGGTGAATGAAAGCCATTCAAATGGGTTTCTGTGTTCTTTGGACTCATCTTCATTCATTTCTTAAGCACTTTCTTCTTGGAATAACAAACAATATGTTCCAGGATTATCTTGCACCTACCATTCTCCAGCCCTAGAATCAGTCACTTATCGAAGGAGCCTTGGTTCTTTTTAGAGGAGATGATTTGAGCATCAAGTGCTCATTGCTTCATGGACCTGTCATAGAAAAAAGCTAGGAAATATACCTATGTATATACACATAGACACAAATATATATAGAAAATATTTATCTACATGTTGTATATGTGTCTACATGTATGCATATGTATACATGTAGATATATATACACACACAAACATCCGTACTCATATATGTATACTTATAAATAAATATACACCTAAATGCATATATTTTAGAAATAATGACTTCGCATCTATACCTTCATTTTGAGTCCATCCTCATAGGCTTCTTTTTTGTTTTCCTTTATTCCATAATTTTATCTCTCTGTTTCCTAAATGAAACCCTACCTAGGTCTAAATCAACACATTTACTCACTAATTCAATCCTCCTCCACTCATTGAGACCACCAGGCTCTGTTTAGGTTCTTTCTCACAGCACTGCAGTCTAGAAATTGATCTCTTGAAATAAGCAGGGGAAACTTTAGACCTCATTTCATGTGCACTCCTCTTTTTATGTAGGTTTTTCTGTTGTTTCATATATTTGTTTAAGGTGGGAGAGTAAATCTTGCCCCTGTTACCACCTAATGAATAGAAATGAATGTGCCTAGCAGATGTTTTTTAAGCAAATGCCTATGGGATGTATAGCTCTATGTCTTTATTAATAAACTCACTATAAATCATTGATCTAAGTTGAAACTCAATCATCATCCTTTCTCATGAGGAGAAAACAAGTTCTGTTTAGTTTATCTTGGTCATATCTCCTGAATCCAACCTCTTCGCACCTTTTCTTACGATTAAACTCTTATTCATTGCCTCATAACCTCTTCCTTTTCAAAACAGCCTGTTAGCCAGTTTCCCAGCCTCTCATTTATTTTATTCCAAATCCATCCACCATACTGTATCTGAAACTCAGTTTTGATCATGCCACTTTCACTAGGCAAACTTCTCTGGCGGTTTTTGTTCTGCAGACACAATGAACATTACTTTTCCATCAAGCTATACGCAGAGCACACAATTCTGTCCTTTCTTTTCCCTTTCATCCATTTACCCAATACTCAAGCAACACAAGATTAGGAGTGTTTACCAATACCTAAATATGGAAAATATATTTACAAGTATTCAAGAGCATGTAAGTTCGTATCAAACAGGCCTTACTAGTTGATTGAATCTAGGCAAATTTTCAGCTTCCTTGAGAGTCAATTTCCTTTTCTATAATATAAAAATAATAATAGTAATTACCTCACAGTTCTTGTCTGAGAATCAAATAATACAATGTTTCTATCAGTAGGCACATAGTAAAAAGTTAGCCATGATAGTGTTGAATATGATGATAATATACATTTTGTTCCAATCATTTTGAATATTTCACTCTTTCACGAGGCTAATAGTCCAATTTATTCTATAAGATACTTTTCTTCACATTATTTAAACATTTACTTAACTTATACATATATAATCATATGTTTAAATAGAGGGAGAGAAAAAGAGAGGAAAAGTAAAAATTCATATAGTGCAGACAATTCAACTTACATTCCCCTCACACAAGGAGCATAAGAGAAAAGATTTCCAGAGGGTGCTCCTCATTCACTTTCAATGACAATGTACCTCTTATAGTGCAAGGATCTCACTGCACTGAATATGGGCTTTCGTGTTTAAAAAGAAGTATTCTTTGATTATATGGCCCCAAACACAAACTTACTACTTGACCAAGTACTCAATTGAAGAAATAGTGATTTCCTCCAAAGCTAGAAATGAAATTGGCTGTGTTAAATTTACTAAGCAAAAGCGACCTTCACAACTATACACTTTCTTAGGACATTTTCAAAGAAAAATTTGACCAGTGTGACATTCACATTCTGAAATCATTTTAGAGCCTGTGTCTTAAGCAAGATACAATTTTTTCACTGTAGATTTAAATTTTCAATTTCATTGTAGATTTATTTTAATTTAAATTTAATTCTCTTCAGAATGTTCTAAAGAGCAACTGAAAAATTCCTAAATGTCAAAGTAATATTCATTTACAAGAGATTTCATTTATAAAAAGCCCCCAAAATAAGAGAAATAGGGTTATTTTTAACTGTGCTTGGAATTCTTTTGCAATTATCTAAGTTTATTTAATATTTATTAATCCATTGCTTTGAAAGATATGGAAATTAAAGCTGATACTTCCTTCCACCATCCTTCTTTCAATTCCCACTTTTTATTAGTTATATAATTATTTTATATTACCAAGATTTATAACATTATAAAAATTCAATGGTCAGAAAATGAAAATCTTATACAAGGGAAAAATATGTTTGGCTCCAGGCTTTTAATAGCACTACTCAATGCCTAAAGACAATGGAGTAGAATCTAACAATATCTCAGTGACTTGGTTACGCAAGTGGAAAGTTATAAAACAGACATTCTAAGTTACATGGTCTCTGTGAGCCGGTCTTAAAAAATCTGACAAAATTCAAAAATGATGAAAAAATTCAGCATATCAAAAGACAAATGATGATGTCATGATGATGTGTGGAGTAGTGATGGAACCCACAGAAAGAGAGATCAAACAACAATGAAGAATTATGACTATAAAACAGACTTTAAGTTAATTTTTAAATCTCTTTATTGGTAGTCACTTAGCTAGCATCTTGCATATGATTTTTTAAAATTCCTACCACAGTTCTTTTCGTATAATAGACAGCTGTGATTTTTTTGTGTGTGTCCCATTCTTATACTGAATGTACAGGATATTCACATTATACTAGACACTGCTGGGTGTGGGTAATACCAATGTGAAAAGATTATGGGAAACATTCAGGCCCCAATGGCAATGAAGTAATGTAGAAAAGAATTTGTCTTTCACACAGATACCCTCAAAAAATATTAGCTTCTCTTCCTTTAACCACAACACAATATTACTTACAGGATTGTGGAGAATAAGGCATATATGAAGAAATTGGCAAACAGGACTAAAATTCATAGGGAGATGAGACCATTGGTCTCTGAGACATTCACTGTGGTACTGACATAAGAATTGACATGTATATCAATGTAATGGAAGAGACTCCAGATATAAACCATTATATTTATGGTCAATTAACTTTTGACTAAGAGAATTCAATGGGGAAAGAATATTCTTTCAACAAATGATTCTGGGACAACTGGATATATACATGCAAAAGAATGAATTTGGATCCATACCTTACACCATACACAGAAGTTAACTCAAAATGGATCATCAAATAAAAGAGCTAAAACTACAAAACTCTTAGAAGAAATTATAGGAATAAATCTTAGTGACCTTGAGTCACTAGAAGTATAACATACATAGTCTTGACACATATTAACCTTAGATTAGTGTTTAATTTTTGCCATCAGATTCTAGAGCCTTTGACAATTAACTTAGCCTATTTTTTACTAAAGTGACAAAATGTGAGGCAGAATACTGATGGAGATGAATGCTAGTTAAGCTTGCCTGTGAAAAGAAGTTAAATTTCTCAGAATATCCCACTGATTTCTGAAAAAGAAAGATAAATTCCAGGCATTAAATGTCTACAAATAAGTAATATGCTTTATATATTAAATATAATATCAACCATGTGCAGTAGATACTATTTGCTCATATTAAGGAAGATATGACTAGAATTCAAAGAGAATGGATGTCTTACAAGTCACCTAATCTCTTTGAGACTAACTATAACCCAGACCTAGTTCACTCAACTGCCAATCCCGATCAAAGTTGGGATTTGAAAATAGGTCTGTCTGAGGTCAAACCTTTCTTTTTCTCTGCAGTACACTATTGATCAGAAAATACACATTTATGCCAATGCCTGTTGACATTTAAGTCTTAAGATAATTTTCCCAAGGAAAAGATTTCCTCATTCATTGAGCTTTATCATTATATTAAAATAGACTGAGTTTAACAAGTACCAAGATACTTAGAATCTTGAGTTTCCATTACTTTTTGTTATTATAGCTATTATTTAAAAGAGGTTGAAAGAGAATCAGTACAGTGCAATGCCATGAAAGCCAAGAGGGAAATAAGAAATATAAAGTTAATTGTGCTAAATTCAGTTTATTGAAGAATAAACAAGAACAAGGACTGTCAGAAGGCCAGTGAATTTGACAATGAGACCTCTAGTGTCTTAACAGAGAGAAATCAATGGAAGGGGAATAATGACAAAAATCCAGTGAAGAGTAAAAATTTGGAGATAATTGGTTGTACACTATGCTGCAAAGGAAAAGAAGTCCTAGTAAATATGCCTTTTTTTTTTTTTTTTTAGTGGAAACCCCTGAAAGTCTCCACTCTAAGAATAAGGACAAATCAGAAATAGAAGCTAGAGCTCAAAATGCCTAAAATTCAATCAAACCATATCAATCCCAGAATGGATCAGATTAATCCAGCCCTAATCATATGCCAGTCAGGAGAAAATTAAATCCTCTCTAGAGGAATGTAGTATTCAGTACTTCTGTAGTGTTTCATATAAATATCCAGCATTGGTAAATATTCCCAGAAGGCATAGAGACAAAGTCAACTGAAGGAAAATCAATGAAAAAAAAAAAACAGGTAATAGAAATATGCACACAGGTAAGTTAATATATTGAAATTATAGCTATGGTCTTAAAGACAATGTATTTAATATATTCAAGAAAAATATATAGTGAAATAGAGACATTCACTACTGTTTTTTTTTAAATCAAAGGAGAATAATAGAAATAAAAAATAAATTCACTAAAATTAAAAACTCAAGAAATGAGTTTAATAACAGGTTGAACACAGCAAATAAGCAATAAAGGAAGTAAAGAAGAAAAACAAAGATTGAAAATACAGAAAAGGACAAAGTAGATACACAAGATTTAAGGAAAGCTATCAAATACATGTATAATCAGAGTCACAGAAAGAGGAGAGAGAGAGTATAGGGAGAATGAAGTAGAAGCAATGGTAACAATAGTAGGTGTCGAGAATTTTCAAAAATGAGTTATAACATCAAGATTCAGAATTTTAAAAATAACACAAAATTTTATATGTAATTACAAAATAAATAAACAAAAACTACATATCATATCATGATAGGGCTGCTGAAATCCAAAGAAAGAGAGAAAATCTTAAAAACAGAGTAAAGATGCTTTATTCTAAAAGAGCAACAATCAGATTAACAGGCTGATTTTTGAATAAAATTGAAGAAAACTAGAAGACAATGGAATGTCATATTTCAAATTCTGGAAGAGAACAAAAAGTCTTGCAGCCTGGAATTTGATATCCAGCAAAAAATAGTCTTCTTTAAAAAAAACCACAAACCTGCTTCTAGCAAACCTACATTAAAAGAATCAATTTCACTAAAGAACTAATTTCACTAAAGGTAAATTATACAAGCAGAAATAAAGTTATTCCACATAGCAACCTATTCATGTAGAAGGAATGAAAGTCAGAAAATGAAAATATGTAAGTATATATAAATAAATATTAACTGTTCAAGACAACAATATTAATGTCTTGTAAGATTAAAATACATGACAATAGCACAGGGGGATGAGGTAAAGGTAAATTAAATTCCATAAGAGCTTTGTTATCTAGAAAATAGTAAAAAAAATTCTAATATATAATAGGTCTAGTAAATCAAATATGAATGTAGAAATCTTTAGGAAAATCAATAAAATAAAATAAAATAATATAAATAGCAATATAAGAGGAAGTGAAATTTTAAAAATACTCAAGCAGCACAAAGGAAGGCAAGAAAAACGATAAAAGTAGTAAAGAACAGACGAGACAAATCAGAAAACATATACTAAGATGTTAGCTTTAAACTGATATAAATCAATATTTTTTTCAAATATAAAGGAATCACAAAATTAAGTTTAAATTTTAAAACTTACCAGATTAGATCAAACTACACGCTATATAGCTGATGAGATTAAACTACAAACTATAAGCTTCTTTCAAGAGAAACACCTTAAATACCGGGAAATAAAAATAAAAATAAATGAAGAAAAAGACGTACTTTCTCAAACACTATTCTTTTAAAAAGCTGCTTTTTCAGTTCTAATTTCTATGGGTAGATATTGATATCATTGATTTTCAATCTTTCTCTAATATACTTTTAAAGCTGTATGTTTCCTCTAAGCATAGCTTTAACTGCATCCTACAAGTTTTGATAATTTTATCACTTAGTTCAAAATATTGTCTCACTTTCGTTGTGATTACCTCTTTTTAGAATATATTTCTTTCTGTTTTTGTGTGGAAGATCAGCCATGAGCTAACATCCATGCCAATCCTCCTCTTTTTGCTGAGGAAGACTGGCCCTGGGCTAACATCCGTGCCCATCTTCCTCCACTTTATATGGGATGCCGCCACAGCATGGCCTGACAAGCGGTGCATCGGCTTGCGCCCAGGATCCGAACCCGGGCCGCCAGCAGCAGAGGGCGCACAATTAACCACTATGCCACGGTGCTGGCCCCCAGAATATATTTCTTAATTTCAAACACTAGAGATTTTCTTATCCTCTTATTGGCTTTGATTTCTAGCTTATTTTGGAGAATTGTGGTCAGAGAGTCATCACTGTATGGTTTCACTATTTTAAATATTGCTAAGATTCGTTTTCGTCCCAGCATATGGTTGATTCTGGTAACTATTGCAGCAGCACTTGGAAATATGTGTAGTCTGCAGTTGCCTGAGGGCAATAATCTATATATGTCAATTTGGAAAAATATATTAATCATGCTTTCAAATTTGAATAACACATTTCCTGTGCCCTATCAGTTCTACTTTTAAACACATACATTATAGAAATGTACATACACCAAACAGAACAGAAATATTTGTGTGTGCTTGTTTACACACATGCACATACACCCTTTCTCTCTCACACACACACACACACACACACACGAGATGGATGGATAGATAGAGAGATTGATAGATAATATACATGTGTGCGTATATATATAAAATAAAATATGAGAATGTTCATAGTAGAATTATTTGTAATAATGAAAGAGTGAAAACAACCCAAGTGCCCCCAAAGTGTAGAATATGTAAATCAATAAACACAGATAAAAACATATGGTATACCCAATGACTTGGATAAATCTCACAGCCATAAAAATGTGCAAGAAAGTCATACACTAATGCCTAAATATTGTGTTGGAATTCACATAAAGTTCAAAAACAAGCAAAATTAAGCTAAAGTGATGGAAGTCAGAATATTGGTATATTTGCAGTGGGCACACAAGTGGTCTCCTGGTGTTTGGGTTATTTTCTTTCTCTTGATCAGGGTGAAAATCATCAAACTTTAGCCTTATGATTTGTGCATTGTAATGTGTGTATATTATACATCAATAAAAAAGAAAATTTATTTTAAATTTTTGAAAAAATCAGATGACATGGAGAAAACTGAAAATAGAAATTGCCCAGGAGATGGGCATGGCTGACTGAGAAGAGAGTCAGTATTGCAAATGACACTAGCCAAATAAAGTATTCCTCTTTGAAATAACTGTGGGCTCCTGTGTCATCCTCAAATATATTCTTTAACAGAAGTGTAAGTACTGTTATTGGCAATGATACAGTGAGTAAAATACAGGCTATAGATGCAGATCTGGGATACTGTCCAACCTTTCTTTTCTTTTTTTTTTGGTGAGGAAGATTAGCCCTGAGTTAACATCTATTGCCCATCCTCTTCTTTTTGCTGAGGAAGATTGACCCTGGGCTAACAACATCTGTGCCCATCTTCCTTTACTTTACATGTGTGACACCTTTCACAGCATGGCTTGGCAAGCAGTGCCTAGGTCTGTGCCTGGGATCTGAACCTGCGACCTCGGGCCGCCGAAGCAGAGTGTGCGAACTTAACCACTACACCACGGGACCAGCCCCAATCCTGTCCAATCTTTACCAGCTAGGGTGTGAGCAAGTTGGGAGTCTGAGCTTCCTCATCTGTGGTATGAGTGTCTCTAACTGAATCTCTATACCTCTAAAGACACACAGAGGCAGAGGCACAGGTAGAGACATAGATTTAATGCCCAGCCTGATATCTAGATTGTAATAGTCAGTTAAATTCTAATTTATCTTCTATTTCACAGTAGAAGGAATGAGACATGGAAAGGTTGATTACCTTATTGTGTTGTTGTTGAGTAAGTGATAGAGCCGGAAGCAGAACTCAAACTTCCACAGCTAAGACTGTGCCCTAACACTGCTTAGGTTCTTGCACTTCTATGAGCAGTCACTGGCCAGAACTAACCATCTTCTCCAAGTAGAAATGTCAACTCGGAAGATGTTTAGACTTCAAGCTCTGCCTTTCCTTTTAAAACTACCACGATTTTAAGCCTCATCTAGAAATTATCTTGTGAGTATTTACAGGTAAAGATCTTTTACTGTGGAATTGGATATACAGAATTGAACTCCTGCCTTCCTCCTAATCATGAGTATCAGCACATCTCTCATACAGTCACCTCCTTTGAGAAGCTGCTTCTGAAAATATGTATTCCAAGTTATCACTCATCGTCACAGTACTATGGCTACGACTCACCACTGGAAGTAAATTCTCTGACTGCATTTAGATAGAAAATGAGAACTTCACTGAAGAGGAATTCCAATACCTAGGGCCCCAATGAATCAAGGGGGATATGACTAAGGAGCTTAGTTCCAATTCTGTACCCTCTAATCATTTTTCACTACTTGACTTCCTCCAGAATGTCTTCTTGCTTGGACGGTGGAGACATTATCTGCATTTGCTCATTGTTAACCAATCAAGGCTTGAGGGAAAGTCCATATTGCACAGTGCATGGTGACAATGCTTTGCAGAGGCAGCTGGACCACCATTATTCCACGTGTGCAGAAATAGTTGAAATTATACTATTATGTGGATATTCCAGGAGTGGAAAACGCTCCCTTTTTTATTTGAGTTTGGCTTGTCTCCAAATTAAGCGACTCTTTATCAGGTATTTACATTGATAAGATCCATGTTTTAGGATTAGTCCATTAACAAATATGGAGGTTAAGCTAGGGGCAAGAATAGTTAGAGGAGGCAAAAACAGTACTGGCCGGAGCTAATGGGGACCCAAACAAAAGCAGAACAAAAAGTTTAAACTCTTTGGGGCCCCTACTATGAACCAATCATTTTCTTAAGGCAGATATCAGGAAGAATCTCATTTTACAGAGGAGAAAACTGGAGATCAGTAATGTTTTCTCCCAACATCGCACAGCTGGCTGTTAAGGGGTAGGCTCTCTGCCTCCATATCTTAACGCTTTTCATATGTAGGTCCTCATAGATCCTGATACCATCCCCACCCACCCCACGCCCAGTCACGAAAACACAAATACTTATTCCAGTGATCCTTAGAAGCTCTGTTGTCTTTGGGGGAAACACTTAATCCTCAAAGAAGAGGAGTGAGGTGTTGAGAAGAACATAAACATAAACATGATTTCAAGCAGACCTGTGTTTTGTCTCAGGCCTTCCACCATCTAGTAGTGGCAATTTATTTAATATCTCTAAACCTCCATTTAATCAATTGGAAAACATAAAGTCATAATAACCCTTATAGACTTATTCCAAAGGCTAAGAAAGATCATAAATACATATAAATCATCTAGTCTTATGCCTCACACAAAGTTCTGATCTGCCCTGCCACATTGAAATGCTTTATCGGGATATTATGAAGTAATAAACCCACTGAAAAAGAACTTGGTCATTGGTAAGAGTGAAGTCTATTCTAGAAGTCCACATACCCTGCTTAACAAAATAAATAATGTGTTGCTTCCTCACATCGAGGGGGTCACTATGTCTTTGGGGAGAAGCTAGCAACAAAACCCTGTCTGCCTGCTGGGTCCTCGTCGGGAGAGCAGGTCTAACCATGCAGAACTTGGATAGTCCTCCGTATAGCCCAAGCAGCAGAGATGTGTGGGAGATAGAATTGCATTATCCAGAAAGGTAAGAATTGATTATAAATTTGGGGGAGACTGAAGCTGCAGCAGAGGATGCTTAGAACAGATGCAGAGATGCAGTGAGAGAATGAAACAGCTTTCCTCTTTTATTGGTGTGGCCTGTTCCGGCATAGGGAGAGAAGGGGAAAATATAATTTTTGGAGCACATATATATGTGTGAAGTGCTAGATACTTGACACATGTTTTCTTACTTAACCCTTTCAACAGCTCAATAAGTAAGAAATGATAATCCCCATTTTTGAGGTAAAAAAAATTGAGTCTCTTAAGTAACTTTGCTATGTCATTTAGCAAGGAAATGGCAAAAATCATACTTGAATCAGTATGGTTTGCTCTAAATCCTGTGTTCTTTATATTCCATACTAGGCCATGGGGAGCTTCTGCCTCTTGTTTTCTGTGAGAGGAAGGCATGCATCCATAGACATGAAAATTAAAATGAGAAAGAGGTGTACCAGCAAAGGTCCCAGAAGGAAACAGATGGCCTACTCAAATGGGGTAATTTTAGAAAAGTTTAATAAAGGAATTATGTACAAGCTATGGGCAGAATTAAGGGAAACCAATAAGGAATGTGAAAGCATCAAACTAGCAGCAAAGGGAGCAATTAGTATCCTACATCTGAAGGAATAAAGGGAAAGAGCAGACACCAGAACCTGTTGAAAGAGGTGTAGCTAGAGGACAGGAAAATCCTAGAGGAGCTAAGGCCTTCAGTGAAGGAATACAGCCGCTGCCAACTGATGGTCTAGCAGGGAAGAGGTCAGGGAAATAAAATACACCAACTTTACTCCATGCCCATCTCCTATGCTTCCCATTAGTTAAACCACCTGGAAACCAGAACTAAAGGGAAGCTTTTGATGCAGTCCAAAATTATCTGCGTCCTGGAACAAAGAGAATCATGGAGAGTAGCAGAGCCGGAGGGGCGAATAGAAAACTACTCAACAATTGGCCAAACTAAATTCAAGCCAAGCATGGAGAATTGAAGTACTTTCACATACCCAGTCCAATGGCATGTTAAAAAAACAGCTACCTGAGCCTTGGTCTCAAGGAAACCCTAGTCACCAAGACGAAAGGAATAATCAAGTGAAAGGTAGGCTGAGCTGTCACCAAACATCTATGGCATCTGCTTTAGAAGAGTGAAGAGAAATTTCTAGAAGATAATGACTCTAGGTGTCAGGTGAAGGATCAGCTCAGTATCAGGGAGATCTGACAGAGGCAATGTAAGCAATACTAAAGGCAAGCACATACTCATCACTTAAGTTAGGCCCTTCATCCCAGATTTCATTATCATCTCTTCAAAGAAAAGCAGTATCTCCCTTTATTGTATATTCATCGTATTTCGTCTTACTTTTGTTTATACATTTAAAGTGCTTGGCCTTTTTTTATTTTCCATTTTAAAGTAATAGATGACCACAAAGAAAGTTTGGAAAATAAAAAATAAATAAATAAATAGAAGAGAACTATAACTCTCATCTCCCCACGTCATTCACTGTTAACACTGTATTCTCAACCCTTTTTCTTGGCATAATTTTATTTGCTCAACACTTTTGCCAAATGTAATTTATTTGCTTGTTTTATATACTTGTAATCTTAATTTACATCAATAGTTCTCAAAATATGGTCTTGGGGCCAGCAGCATGGGCATCTCCTGGGAACTTGCTAGAAATGCAAATTATTGGGCCCTATTCTAGGCCTACGAAACAGAAACTGGTGCTGAGAATCAGCAATCTGTGTTCTAATATGCCTTCCAGGTAACATAATGTAAGCTGAAGTTTAAGTACCATTGCTACAGACACTATTTTATATTCTATTTTTCTCACTCAATATTATCATATTCGCATTTTCCATATCATGATAACACAATCGTTTCAATCACTGCTTAGGATTTACAATCCTGGAATTATAATTTATAATTTATACTTATAATTTATAATCTTAGGATTTATAATCCTGGAGTAGATAATTCATTTAAACCTCTGCTCATTCCTTCATTCATTTTGTAACATACACTGCATACCTTCTAAGTGACAGATAGTGTTCTAGGTGCTGTAGATATAGTATCAGAATGTAGAATATTCTACTTAATTATTACTCACGTTGGTTATTTCCAATTTTTCACCCTTATAATTAATGCTAAGCTGCCAATTTTTCACCATTATAATTTAATGCTAAAAAGCTGTTAATGTAAACAGCTTTTTAATGTAAAGGTTTTCCCCCTATATTTTAGAGAGAAGGAAGGAAAGACTACCTAAATCAGTATAACTTTGAGCACCCCATATTGACGTCAAAAGAATATCTTTTATTTTTCCCATGATTCTCTTCTCTTTACTAAGATAAAAAAAAATATGGGAGCTCAGGAAGCACAATGGTCCAATCCTGGTTTTCCCTGCTCCTCAGAGAGAAGCATTAGACACTCCAGTTGATTCTCATGAAGAATCCATTCTCTGCTGTTAGCGATGAAAATATGTGATCTCAACTGTTTGATGCAATTCTTGTCCAATTCAGTGGTGGTTAAAGCATTTCCATCATAGCTGGTAGGCAATAATCTTTTATTTCTGATTAAGAGGGAGAAATATGTCATCTCTTTCTCTAGGGCTATTCCTTCTTTGATCCCCAGTATGTAGCTGGGCTCCCAATGTGCCTGTTAGTTTTTATGTCCTCACACAATCATGGCCAATGGGTATAAAGACATTATCTTTTAAGTCACAGGCTGGGCCAGGAGAATAATGTTCCTCTTAGACTGTTTAGATATGGGGTTGAGCATGTCTGACATTCCCTTCTCTTTTTGTATATTTCTCTCTCTTGTCATCCAGCCAGTTAACCTTAGATAGGACTAACTTGGCCCATCAAAGAAATCGAATAATGTTAAATCCCAAAAGAGAAGAGATTCAATCCAGTTTACTCTCTTCCCAAAGGTTTCTTGGGTCATTTGCCATGAAATAGAGAAAAGGCATAATCTGTCAAGCAAAATCAAATAAACGTGTGTCTATTTCCTCAAATACTGGGGGTTTAATTCAATTACAGCTACATTACTGAAAAGCAACATCCTGGAACAAACAGCATATTATCCAAGATGGTTGGGTATCTGTTCCAATAGATATATAGTAGAGACTGAAAACTTTTAAGTATTTTTAATTTATTAACAAATATTTATTGAGTATCTGCTATGTGCAAGGAATTATTCTAGCCACTTTGGGATGCATCAAACCAAAACAGGCAAAAATCCCTGCCCTCATGGAGCTTACATGCTGATGGAAGACAAGGACAATAAACCACAGAACAATTGAAGTAACTTACTGGAGTGTCAAAAAGTAGAGTGGTTTAGAGAAAAAGAAGGTAGGGAAGATGAGGGAGCTGGTTGTCATTTTAAATATTATCCTCTGGGTAGGCTTTCCAGAGAGATGACATTTGAGCTTAGTCCTGAAGGAGTTAAAGGATAACCCTGTGGTTATTGGAAGTAAGAATGTTCTAGGATCACCTTCTGCACATACCTGGGGCTCTACTGGGGCTGAAGCAGGAATGGGAGTGGGCAGACAGAAGGAAGGACTTCCTGTTGAGGAATTGTGGGTATCTGGGTTTGTGTGTCTCATGACCTGTTCTCCCATGTGTGTCTGGGGTTTTGTGAAGTCCTTGAAATTTGGGGAGGGTGAAGGGCCTGGCGTGTGGAAGAAGGTTGGGAGAGAAGGGAGGAAGCCGAGGAGGGGTCCCGCCCACAAGTCTGTCTCTGTGTTCTTTTCCTTCTGCATCCAGAGTTTGAGATACAAGTGATTTTGATGTGTTTAGTACATCTCAGAATCTCTGGATCTGCAGGAAAGTTGAACAGGCAGGACATTAAATTAAGAACTTTCTAACCCTCTGGAGGCTCAAAACAATAATTTCAAGTACAAAAAATATGAAAAAAGGTGAAGTCTCGTCAATAATCTTTTTATTGGTTATATGTTGAAACTATAATATTTTGAGTGTTTTGATTAAATAAAATATTAAAATTATTTCATGTATTATTTTTTATTGTTTTT
The DNA here is from genome assembly GCF_057802395.1 of Ceratotherium simum simum. Lineage (NCBI taxonomy): Eukaryota > Metazoa > Chordata > Mammalia > Perissodactyla > Rhinocerotidae > Ceratotherium > Ceratotherium simum. Next base: position 37,796,177 of record NC_141906.1, read on the forward strand.
AATGTGGCTACTAGAGAATTTAAAATTATATCTGTGCATAGACATGTTAACTAATGCTAAGGTGGTAATCATATTGCAATATATAAATGTATCAAATCAACCTGTCCCACACCTTATACTTACACAATGTTGTATGTCAATTACATCACCATAAAAATAAATTTTCAAAAATGTGTGGTTGAAATTATACTTCTATGGGATAGTACTGTTTTAGAAGCTTAATAATAGTATATTTTTAAATATTTACCTTTTTTACAATTTTTTATTTTTAAATAATTAAAGACTCATGAGAAATTGCAAAAATAGTACAGAGAGGTCCAGGGTACAATTCACCCAGTGTCCCCCAATGGTTACATCTTATGTAACTATAGTAAAATAACAAAACCAGCAAATTGACGTTGGTACAATGTTTGTTTTAGTTCAATGACATTTTATCACATGTGTAGATTCATGCAACCACTATAGCATTCAAGATAGAGAACTATTCCATCACCACAAAGATCTCCCTCATGTTATGTTTTATAGTCATACCTGTCCCCTCCTCCCATCCCTAGCCCCTGGCACCCACTAATCTGTTCTCCATCTCTATAATTGTATCATTTTGAGAATGTTATATAGATAGAATCACACAGAATGTGACCTTTGAGATTGCCGTACTTCGCTCAGCGTAACATCATTTTTTATTTCTCTTTTATTTGGGTTATGTGTTTGCTTGAATTTCTTTCTTTGTTGATATACAGGAGCTTTTAATTTTTATTAAGTCAACTATATTGATTTTTTTTCCTTTGAGAGTTCTGCTGCTACAAGTCTTTGTACCTCGAGAGTTTGGGTAAATATACTCTTTTATTTTCTTTACGCTGTATTGTGGTTATTTATTTGTTGCTTCTTGTTACTCTCTAAACAATTTGGAACTTATTTTAGTTGTGTATTTTTTTTCAGTAAGGAAACTGTCCCAATACTTTGTTTTTAAAAAAAATCTTCTGTTACTCATTTGTTTTTGATGCTCTCTGAAACACTGAAGGTGCTCGGTATTGGGAAATGCCTTCACCATAATCTGGGCTTAGTTTTGGAAACAGAAAAGTGACCACGTGGAGGTTAAAATTACTGACCATTAGAAGGAATTTCACCATGTCTTTCATGCCACATCAAGTTCTGTCCCTAGTTTTACCTCTTTTTGTAATCTGTCTAGTCAAGCATCCAGGGCACTGAATGCAAGACAGAGCAACCTTGGGTCACAATCCAGGACAGCAACAGACACCAAGATACAAAATACCTGAGGGCTGAGCCAAAGATGTTGTCAAAAAGCCTTGCAAATTCAGGATGCATCTTCTCTCTGACCACTGCTGGGAAAAATGGAGCCGTAACGCATGACATTGGAAATGTGAGGAATAGTCTGTACCTAATGGAGCTAGATGTTCTTCCCATCTGAAGCATTTCAGGTTTTAATTATTGAAATAAAATTAAATATTTATAGAAAAACAAATAAGAAAATAAACTGTCCAGCTTGTAAGACCCAAGTCAAATAATATTTCTGTGAATTGTCAGTCAGTCTTTCCCCACTCTTAAAATCTTTGATGAGCTGTCCGCATCAGCAGACAAGAGAAGAGATCAGCGGCTGCTGTAGGGAAACTTACTATGAGAAAGGGGCAAGTTCAGATTACACCAAGACCTAGGATGTCTGAGGGAAGAGTTAGCTCTTGGCATAGTTTGTGGCTTATGCATAAACTTCTCTGACTTAGCAACTCTGGAATTATGCAAACATTTTTGCCCAAGGAAGAAAAAGGGAAGGAGGTGTGAATGTGAGCAAAGGTAAGCACAGAACAGCAGACCTATAAATGAGCGGGGCTTGCGTGTGGACTAGAACATCCCTGAGTTCATTCCCAATGTCTAGTTCCATACATACTATTTATTTTTCCCTGGTGAGTGGCCTGGCCATGTGAAAGTTGTATGCATTCTACATTTGGGTCTTTAGAATGATAACCAGTAAATTGCTCTATCAGTGAAACGAAGACGTGGAAGTTTCTCACACAGTGCTTGCCTGGTTGAGCACTTGTGAGACAGACATGCTTCCCAGCAGTGCAAAAACTACAAATTCCACCTCCCCCAATAAGCTGTTGAGAGGAACTCTGCTAACAGCCCACTGGAATTTATCTCTTTCACTCTCATATTCCAAGGCAATCTGTTGATATTTCTCTAGTAACATTTAGCACACTATTTTTCCTAAAATTGTATTTCTATATGCATCCCTCCCTTCTACAACTAGACCATGCTCCCAAGGATAGGAGTAACAATTTACTATTTTTCTCTCTTCAATGTCTATCACAGTATTCAGGCCTCAAAAAATGCTTAATGAATGTTAAGTTGTATTAAAGCAATCATAAATACAAAAGTTTTATCAGGAAACATGCATATTGTAACCTAAATACTGTCAGATACAGTGATTAAGAACAAGGGCTTTGGAATTGCAAAAACCTAGGTTTGTAAGTCCTTGTTCTGCTATTACTTATCCTTGTAGACCTAAACATTTTTCTAAGACCCTATAAGCCTTAATTTCCTCATCCGTATAAAGAGAATAATAATAGGACTTATGCAATAGGGATGTTGGAAGTATTTATCAATATAATTCATAAAATATGTTTAAACATAGTGTCTAGCATATAGGATGTATTCAATAAATATTAGTAATTCTTTAGGTAAAAGGAAAATGGGAAAGAAATACCTTTTAATAAGTACAATTTTTAAGTGGAGTTTCAATTTAATTACAGAAAGTAGACAATTATTATTGTAACTTTAATCAACCGCAGGAAACGACTGAGTAGTTATTCACTTGGAGATGGGAGAACAGTGTTTAAGTGAATTCTAAAGTCCACCTCTGGAGAATTGATTGTGAACTTCACTCTTGACATGATGGCTAAATAAACAATTGCTTATTAACTGCTGCCTGGAGGTTCACTTTTTAATCTCCTGAACTAGCGATAAAGTGAAGATTTGATTTGGTGATTTAAAATCAGGCTATAGACAATTTGCAGCTAAGATGAGAAAGTAACAGGAAACAGGGAGGCTTGGGTCAAATAGCAAAAATACAATTTAGTTGTTGGCCAGGAAGATGGGCTGAGGAGACATTTTTGAGGCTAAGTGAGCTTGGGACAATTTACCCCCACGAATGGATGACTGGACACTCCTCAACATCATTTAATGGCTTTCCACTCAAGGGCACCAGAGCACTGCCTTAATCTGATTTGTTCTCTTCTTTCCATTGTGAGAGCAGCACTTCAATTACCTGTGTATTTAATGTTGACAATGTGCTACTTACATGATGGATACCTTTCTGAGAGTTGTAGAAAAAAGGAGTCTTTTAACAACCACAATTACTGGACATATTGATGAAGAGAAAATCCTGAGGAGAAAAACTCTTAAGTATCAGGTCAGAACTGGACAACGGTTGCAGGGTAAAGCCAGACAGTCTTAGGTCTGTAATCTGGGCTTGCCACCAAGTAGTAGCGCGACCTTGGCCAAATACCTTCACTGCTATGACTCCTAATTTCCTTATCTGTAAAATGGGAATGAGAGTATGTACCTCATGAGGGTAGAAGAAGGCAGGACAGGGCCAGGAGATGAGGTCTTTCCTGCATCTGCACTTACTCCATATTTAGAATTCCTGTCCCGCTAATCTCAAAGAACTGACAAAACAACCAACACTTAGCAAGGGACAGTTTTAAGATGGACCTCTCAAGGATATCCAGCACCTTAAAAAAATACTTCTTACAGTCTTTGTGATACTTCTACCAAGTCCTTCAGAACACAATTGTGTCATTTCAGATCATTTGTATGGTTGCCCCTCCAAGGAGTTCACACCCCAACTATTCATCCTATTAAGAACTGATGGACATCCCAGGGACACTCTAAAGCACTCTCTCACTGTTTGTCTTATCTTCGTCAGCTATGAGTTTCTGCTAATTCCTCTTCATTAAATCTTAATTTGACAATGTCATTGATTTTGTACGCCACTGCCACCAGGGGGCATTGACCACATAGAAGATCCATGACTGACGACTGTTCAATAAATATCTCTTGGCTGTAAAACAAGCAAAAAGTGTTTTAGAACCTATAACTGAAAACCAAAGTCTTTCTGCGAGATAGCCTAGAACATTTTGAATCCTTTCTCATTTGTTCAATGTCAGATAAGGCACAATTATCCTGCCATAATCAGTGATACTTGTAGGAATATAAGATTTAAATATTGTGCAATGACATTAATTAAGATTTCTGGGGGCCGGCCTGGTGGCGCAAGTGGTAAGTGCACGCGCTCCACTGCGGCGGCCTGGGGTTCTCAGGTTCAGATCCCGCGCGCAGAACCCACACACCGCTTGGCAAGCCATGCTGTGGCGGCATCCCATATAAAGTGGAGGAGGATGGGCATGGATGTTAGCCCACGGCCAGTCTTCCTCAGCAAAAAGAGGAGGATTGGCAGATGTTAGCTCAGAGCGATCTTCCTCAAAAAAAAAAAAAAAAAAGATTTCTGCAATATCCCCTAATTTTTCTATTTCTGGAAAAATGATCCTCCTAGGATGTTCATGGCAGGTGGGGAAGGTTCTGTAATTTTTTTCAGTGCTGCTTCACTTTCACACAGCCAAAGGCACCATCATGGAGGAAAGATGCTTACAACATATCTCAGTAAACAGATTAGCTTTCCCTTCAATTTCTATTCCCCTTGTCTGGTGCTAGGAAATTACTGAGGTAAACACAGATCATTAAAGTCAACTCCCACACCCATCTGCATGTGCACTGGAAAACATCCCCCTGTGGGATATATTAATGTGCAGAGTCCCTACTGGAGAAATGCCTACAAGCTACTCTCCAACCTGTCAAGGCCAGTAATTAGATAATCTGGGAAGGACTGAATTTGGTCCCAAATAAAGCATCCATGCCAATTAACCACATGTGGCTTGCATCTCATGAGGCTGACTGCAGTACCTAGGGCATACCCTTTCTCTCTTACTTCTGGGAATGCCAGCATCAACATGAAGTTCCCCTGTTAGCTTAGCTCATTGAACCTAGGTTTTAGAGGACCAAAGAAGATCATGGCATGAATAAAGAATGGCTAGTTTAGGTTTATATTAGAATTATTCTAATGTAATCATAAAGTTAGAATTATCTCTCTCCTTTCTGCCACACAATCAAAAACTTAGCATACTAATTTTCGGCACTTGTAACCTCACGTCATTCATATTAAAACAAACCACTAGTAAAACACCAGGACTTACTCATACTGTGCCTTCAATATAGGCTCTACAAAACCTGCGTGACATTTCACTTTCTCAAATGTTGCACTTTTTTCACAATGTTTTCCTTCGTGTTCCCCCCACGATTCAATAATTCTTGTTTTTCAGTAGTTGGTAACACTCAAAATGTGGAATCATGTCCTGTCCTATCACCTGTACCAGGGTACCATACAAAGGGCTGGATTCGAACAGCCCCAAAGATCATGTCCACTTGGGTATTCCTATTAACATAACCATATTGTTCATGGATCTATCTTCCATCTTCAGAAGCAACTCATCTTTCTTTTAAAATTCTCTGTGCTCACCACTATCCACAGTCCACCTAACACTTGTGTCCTATGGGAAGTCATGCACCAAAGCTGACAGCAAATACTACCCACCCAGAGGCCACTTACGTCCTTCGGCTCATGTCCCTTTCTTCCGTCTTCAAAGCCAGCAATGTAGCATCTTCAAATCTCTTTCTTTCTGTCCCTCTACTTCCATCTTCATCACCACACCATCTTCTGTCTGGTTCTGACTACTCCTGCATCCCTCTTGCCATATACCCTTGTGATTACATCATGCCCATCTGGATAATCCATGATAATCTCTCCATTTCAATATCCTTAACTTGGTCATATCTGAAAAGTCCTTTTTTTCTGTAAAAGTCATAAAAGCATTTACAGGTTCTAGGAATTAGGAGGTAGACATCCCTGGGAGGCCACTAGTCAGTCTGTCATAGACACCTATATCCTTCTTATGGTTATTTCTTCTAGGGATGAGTATATAGTTAGGAGAGGTATCCACAACAACTTTCAGTTTTACCACTGTGTCTCCCTATCTTTTCCTACCAAATAGAAAAATGAAGCAATACTGCACCAGGAGGGAGAGGGGCATTGCCAGTAATAAGAAAAAAAAAGCTAAAAGGTACAGGGAATTATTGATTCTTATTATTAACTCATTTAACTCTCCTGTAGGATCAATGCAGAAAAAAAAAAGATCTAAGAGAATGATAGCAGATACCTGTATACTTTAATCAAGAAGGAATTCCAATTCTTACACAAGTTGAAATGTGAGCTTCTTAGCTGAGCAACCAAATTTGGCCCCTAATAACTGGCATGTAGCTCTGGAAAACAAATGTGTTTTCTTATTTGTCTATTCTTCCTTCCTTTCTTCCCTCCTTCGTTTCTTCCTTTTTTCTTAAAAATGAAAACACTATGTATTTTTGATTGAGCAACCAAAATAACAGGTGTAGTGGACATTTACCAACTTTGACCACTCTGCCTCCACATGTACTCAGTCTTTGGGGAAATGTCCCATTGTGTGTCATGCCAGAGAGACACAGTGCCCTGCCTCTCCAATTATGACATTGGAGTATGGGACCCATAGCTCAGTCTCAGCCAGGATGCTTTTATCCAAAACATTGGATGTGGATGTAGTAATGCACTTATTCATGACTCAAAACTGGGGTCAGATTCAGAGACACAGCTAACACAAGAGAGATGACAAAATTATATAAGCAAGTGTGAAATAAACATTAGTGAAAAAAAACAAATTTTAATAATGTGTGCAGTAGTTTAATAAGGAGACAAGGAATGGGAACTAGAGCACGTAGTTGACGGAGTGGGCAGATATTTGTTGCTAATGGATCCTTTTATATACTTACAAAAAGATTTCTCCATCCATTTTCCTGTACCCAGTGCCTTCTGACCGTTCTGCAAGCCCTTTCCATGGCAACGTGATACAATACTTATCTCAGTCATTTTAATTGAAAAGACCTTTTAAAGTTTAACAGCTTTGCAGAGAATGGACGTTTTCACAATCTGCATATTTTGTGGCATTTGATTTAATTTACAGCTCAATGAACTTGTCTCTGACTGTCTGAAACTGACACTTTATATTTACTTCTTTTTCCCCTCTACTTCCCGTTAATGATCTGAACACTAATAAAGTTTTACAAGAGTTGTGACTTCCTGACCAACCATAACATTGTTCACCAGTGATAAAGCAGAAGGGCAGAGCTCTCCAGCTCTAGAACACATTGAATTTTGCAGAAGTAACATATATTTTAGCTTCAACTTCTTTCCATTATTCTCAATCCATTATTACTATTTTTAGCAAGTACTAATAAATAATTTCAACTGCCTATTCATAACAGTCTAACTATAGATTCAAGTTCCCAAATCAAGTCATCACACTAAGATGGACTTGGTTGTACAAGCCACTATGAATCAAATAGCAACAGAGGACAAAGGCAGAGCAAAAACATTTCCTGGATCAAATTTAGGTCATAGATTTAAAAGGAAAAGAGAGATGGAGAGAGAGAGACAGAGACAGAAAGAATGAGAGAGAGAATGAGAGAGAGAGAAACAGGATCATCGGAACACTAGATTTCCTTCCATGGGCCCCTTGACAAGTTCTCTGGGTAAGTAATACAGAGAGTACACCCCAATCAGATGGATGAGATGGATGCTTTTTCATGTCCTTTAACATCTTGCTGGGGTTGCAGCTTCAAACACCAATGTAATTTCCAGGTGAGTTGATCTAAGCCATTGATTACCTATAAAGATACATTTTATACCCTGTCCTAAGGCTAATGTTTAAATCAGCATAGTCATTGTTTCTTTTCACCTAAACCACCCCATTTTTTGCCGTTGGCATCTTCTCACTCAGCATGAAGACTGAGAAAAATAAACACACTACTTAAGGCATGCAAGAGAGGGCCAATTCTAAGAGCCTACTGTTTATACTCAAAATCCTTTAATCTTTTGCCAGAGTGAATCACCTTCAATTCTACCACCAGATACAGTGAAAGTGTCTGTCTTTGAATCTGACCCATCCTTGCAGGAAATGGGTGTGTGTGTGTGTGTAGTCTTAAGCTTTACATAATTGTACTATTCTTATTATGCCTTTAACATTGTAAGGAAAGAAACTAAGTTCTATCAAGTCACTGAGCTACGTCTTCCCTTCCATACTTTGATTATAATTATAAATAATAAATGTAGTGCCTAATACCCTGCAGTGACCTCTCAGAAACGAATGGTGGCCTGATGAATATGTGCTCCATCACCATTGTCCTACAGGCCTCCTCTTCCAGTGGCTCTCACCGGATTCAACTCCTGTATCTGGATTAGACTCTGCAACCTTCTTCAGAGACCTAGTGAGCAAGCTTCAGTCAGGTGAGCTTCCTCCTCTTTCTTCCTGACTCACAGGCAGTAAAAGACCAGCATACCTCCTCTCTGAGACCAAGGTGGCATTGAGGAAATCAGGCATTCATTCATAAAAGCAATATGGATGTCTTCTGAGAATTAAATTAGAAAAATCTATACTCTGTGAAAGTGATTAGCTGTCTGAGGAAAGAAACAAAAGGTCATCTCTAAGTGAGAGTCTGAGGAGTTTGAGAACACCTGAGATTCCAGTCAAGGTGACCTGGGTCTAATTTGACAAAGACTGTCCTGGAATGAGATTGTCAGGTTGTTTGCAACCTGTTTTCAAAGGTACTGTACTCTTTCTGGAGAAAGAGTGAGAAGAGAAGGGATTGGCAGCCTACAGAAGAGAAGAGGGAAAGTAAAAAAGCTTGAAACTGGTGCTGTATCTCCAACGCTTTGCTGGGGACAGAGACACAGAAAAAAGTCACTAAGGACTGTTTTGCTTTATTTTGTTAATATTTTTCTGCTGTGAGGGATGGAGTTACAGTGCCCTGTGTAAAAGATTTTAAAAAAACAACTACTTCCTTTTTTCTCCTCCATATTATTGTCATTTATGATTATTGTAACTCCCTACTCCAAAATGCACACACACACACACACACACACACACACACCTTTCACATCCCAAGACATGGTTTATTAAATTTATATGATAAGAGTAAATAATATAACTTTGTGTGAAAGGAGTGATGTCTTCCCAAAAAGGATTGATGTAAATTATTATTAAATTGACCACATGACTTGGTTTGCCCTAAATATTCCTGTCCATACCAGTGTTATTTAACTAATTGCTCCAAAATATAGTGGTTTAAAACACAATTCTAATTCTTCTGGTCTCCCTTTGGGTTCTTCACGTAGTTGCAGTCATCTGGTAGCTTGAGTGGAGCTGGATTTTCTAAGATGGTGTCTTTGCTTCTGGCTACTGGCTGGTTGTTCAAGGGGAGTTCCAGGGCCAGCTTGTTTCTGCTATGCATGACCTTTTATCCTCCAGAATCCCAGACCTGGCTTCTTCAAGTGGTGGTCTTAGGACAGCATTCAGAAAAGATGAGAACAGAAAGTGCGAGATTTCTTGAGGTCTAGGCCTGGAATTTCCACACACCACTTTGTCATATTCTATTAGTCAATGCAAGTCATAAAATCAAGCCATATTCAAGTGGTAGAAAATAGATTTAAGGCAGGAAGAAATAAATAACTCCACTTCTTGATGGGAGGAGCAGCAATATCACATTACAAAGTGCTGTGCATACAGGGATGAAAGGAATCATTTCAACTATTTGCAAACAATCCGTAACTGATTTACATCTGTTTAATTATTAATGGTGACTCCTTTTGATTTAAAAAGGGTTCCAGTCTGAAAAAAAAAAATTATATCATGATGTTCATCATAGGTGACGAAATGGGTTTTAGGCAAGAAACCACAAAGGACTTCAGAGAGACATAAATGGAGCTCTTGTTTCTTTTTTTCATCCATTCACTTGCATGTAGATGATAATAAGGATAGACGTCTAGGGATGGATGTTAGGTGGATGTTTCTAAGGTAGTATCCATCACACAGAGGGAAGACTCTAGACTGATAGGACACAGTCTGTGAGAAAATATAAGGTCAATAAACAAAAATCTATTGTATTTCCACATGCTAGCAGCAAACAATTTACAAATAAAATTCTAAGTAAAATTCTAAAAATGCTATTTATAATAGCACCAAAAAAGCCCCACATCAAATACATAGGAATAATTGAAATGGCACATGTGCAAGACTTCAACATGAAAAATTATAAAATATTGCTAAATAAAACTACTAAAAAGACCAAAATAAATAAAAAAATCATACAATTTAGATGATTTGGATAATTCAATACTATTAAAATAATCTTTCTTCATATTCATCTATAGAGTTATCATAATACAAATAAAAAGCCCTGCAAAAATTTGCAAAATAACAACTCAATATCAAATTTAAATGTAAATGCAAAGTACCTCCGGTAGTCAAAACAATCTTAAGAAAGAAAAAAGTAGCTTGAGTTCTCATGCTACCTGATTTCAAGATTTACTATAAAGGTACAATAATCAAAACCTAATTGCATTAGCATAATAAAAGACAAATATATCAATAATATAGAGGCAAAACCACATTTATATAGTCAATTGATTTACAGCAATTATACCAAAGAAACTCAATCGAGGAAAGGATAGATTATTCAATAAGTGGTGCTAAAACAACTGGATACATATAAGGCAAAAAAAATCAGTTTCTACTTCTGGCCAAGACAGATTAGCTGTACTGAATATAATCTCCAACTGTAAAGAACTAGAAAACTAGACAAAATATATGAAACGAAAGTGTTTTCAGACTTTGAAAGTTGGGAAGCTCAGGACTGTGATCCTCAGAGAAGCATAATAAGTGAAGTAAGCCTATATTCTCCCTGGATTTCTACCTGGAGGCAATATGCAGATGGCAAGGGCAGAGATGGAGAATCCGAACAATGTCTGATGACTTTGCTGAGATGAGGAAATAAAAATAACATTTCAGAAAGGCGTAGGTGGCTGGCAGTTTTAAGGAAGAGTCACATAAAGTAGAGAGTTACATTGAAAAATAAATCCAGAAATCCACACAAGAGTATTATGCATGTGTAAGTTGAAACTCCACATTTTCAGTTAAAGACAGACCAGGGTGACATAAGCAGAACAATTTCCTGTGCTTACACTGGATATAGAGGTTTGGTGTCTGATCATTCAGCGTGAAGAGGCCTCAGTGATCATTTGAGGCAGTCAGTGGAAAGCTCAGAGAGGTGTCACTGGAGGAGGAGAACCAGACCAGGTATCACAGGAGTGATGGTCACACTAGATTCAGCATAGTAAAAATTAAAAATAGGCACTGAAGGAATCAAACTGTTCTGCAAAGAAATGTGGACAAGTGCTACATTCTTTAAAAAGGAAGACAAAAATGTTCAGAATTTCAGTAAACCTACAATGTCCAGAAGGAAATAAAATATCTCTAGACAAAACATGAAGCAGAAAATATAAGTAGTTGAAACAACTGTCAAAAGAAACAAAACAACAAAGACCTAAATGATGGCAGTTGTAGGCAAGAATGTTAAAGCAACCATTACAAGTAAGTAGATATATTTAAAAGAAAACGTGAACATAATGAGGAAAGAAATGGAAAATAAAAGATTAGAGCCAAATAAAAGATTTGTGATTTTGAAGACAAAACAATAAAGTCTAACCACCTTAAGCAAAGGCAGAAAGGGACTGAAAAAGTTAAGAGCCTCAAAGACTTGTGAGATAATATTATGTAACATAACGTATGTTTAATTGGAGTCCCAGAAAGAGGAACAGGGAAAAATGTATGGATAAATACATACATTTATCTGAAAATTCCAAATTTAAAGGAAACTGTAAACACAGATGTAAGAATCTCAGCACACTCCAAGCAGGGTAAACACACATATACATTTGCATGTGCACGCACTCATACACACACACACAAACCCCAATGGTCATCAAACCAGATTGCTGAAACCCAGTGAAAAAGAAAAAAATCCTAAAATCAGGCAAGAAAAAAATTCACAGTACACACAGAGGAATAAAGACAAGGATGATAAAGACTGCCTACCAGAAACTACGCAGGCTAGAAGAAAATAGGTCAATAGTTTGAATGGAAAAAGGAAATACTGCCAAGTAGAATTTTATATCTGGCAAAAATATCATTAAGAAATAACAGGCAAAGAAAAAAATTCAGACAAACAAATTTGTAAAAATTGATTTACAATGGGCTTAGTCTACAAGAATTGTTAAAGGAAGAAGAAAAAAATATCAGATGGAAACACATATCTATACCAATTAATAAAGAGACTGGACAGTGTAATTATTTGGGTAAGTGAAAGACATTTTTTTATCTTATTTCAACCACTTCACAACATAATTGACTCTTTGAAACAAAAATAATGACAATGTATTGAGAGATTTAAAACATATGTAGAAATAAAATGTAAGACAACAATATTACCAAGGATTAGGATGGGAAAACAGAAATATATATTTCTAAAGTTCATGCACTATACATGAAATCGTATAATATTATTTAAAGTTAGGCTGTGACATGTTAAATGTAAATATTGTAAATCCTTGATCAAGTACTTAAATTTTTTAAAAAATATAACAATAGTTGAAATAAATAGCGTAATAAAAAATAGTTGACTAGTTTAAAAGCAGTCATGAAAAGAGGAAAACAAGACCAAGTAATTTTAAATGAACAGGTAGAATAAATAAAAATTAATACAAAGATGGTAGATTTAAATAGAATAATTAGATAATTACCTTAACTGTAAATTGTCTAAATACCTCAATTAAAAATAGAGATTGTCAGTCTGGAAAAATAAGTAAAGTCCAAGTATATGCTGTATATAAGAAACCACTTTGAATATAAATACATAGATATGATAATTGTAAAAGATAGAAAGAGATATACCAGGAAAACACTAGGACACTAGTCCATGTTCCTGACTGTGTAATTCAATATTGTTAACATGCTGATTTTCCCCATTATGATATAGATTCAATGTAATTACATTCAAAATTAGAGCTGCCTTTTGGTAAACTTGAAAAGTTGATTCTAAAATTTATATGGAAAAGCAAAAGACCTAAAATATCCATAATAATTTTGAAAAAGATCAAAGTTCTTCAACTTGGACTGCCTATTGTGAAAACTGCAATAATTAAGGGAATGTGGTTTTGATGAAAGGATAGAAAAAATAGATACATGGAATAGACTAGAGTACAGAAATAAGTCCACATATATACGGTCAATTGATTTCAACAAAAATGCCAAGGTAATTCAATGGTAGAGGATAGCTTTTCCACTAAACAGCCCTCGAACAACTCGGTATTCATGAGAGAGAGAGAGAGAGAGAAAGAGAGAGTGAAAGAGGGAAAGACCCTCAGCCATGACCTAAAATCGTACACAAAAAAGTACTTGAAATGGATTATAGATCTACATTAAAGCTAAACTATAAAATTTATAGAAGCAAAAAGAAAAATCTTCAAAATTTGCTTAGAACACAGAAAGCACAAATGATTAAAAAAACACTAAATAATTTGAATTTTATAAAACTAAAATATTTTATCAATATTTAAATATTTTAACCTTAATTTAATAAAATACAGCATTTTTGGCCTTTGAGAAACATTATCAAAATATTTAAAAGCAAACCTTACACTGTGAGAAAATATTCACTATGCATATATCTGACAAAGAACTTGTATACAGAAGAGAGAACAGTTAAAATTCAATAATAAAATAAACAAATTTAAGAATGAAATAAACAAAATGGCCAATAAATATATTAAAAGAATATCAAGATCTTCAGTCGTCAAGGAAAGGCAAATTAAATCCACAAGAAGACATAATATAGACCCATTGGAATTGGTGAAAATATAAGAAGACTGACAATATCAAGATTTTGCAAGGATGTGAAGTAATTGGAACTCTCATACAATGCTGGTGGGAGGATAAAATTGTGCAATCATTTTGGGCACTTTTTAATAAAGTAAAACATAAACTTACCTTGTAACACAGAAATTCCACTTCTAGGCTAGGCATTTACTCAAGAGAAATTAAGACATAGGTCCACAAAAAAGCTTGGATATGTTCATAACAGTTTTATTTCTAATAGCGAAAAATTTTAAACAATTCAAATGTCCATCAAGAGGTGAATAAATTTTTAAAAATGTTCATGTGTTCATACAATATAATACTACCTGGCAATAAAAAGGAATGAGCTCCTGAAACACACAGCAACACGGATGAATCTCAAAAACACTATGCTAAAGGGAAAAAAAGCCAGACATTGTATATGCTATATGCTATACATGCTATAGTATATGTTATATAGCTTATACTCTTATATCCAAAATAATTTCATATTTTGAAATTATACAAAATTTTACAACAGGAAAATATAATCTATAGTGACAGAAAGCACACCAGTGACTGTCTGAAGCTGTGGTGAGTGTTAATTAATGGGGAGGAGAAAAAGGAAAATTTGAGGAGTGATATAAATGTTCTATTTTGATTGTAGTGTTGGTTATATATATTTATAAATTTGCCAGAACTTATTAAAATGTACACTGAAGATAAATGCATTTTATTGTTTGTAAATTAAATCTTTGAAAATAAACTGCAACCCCTATCATATGTCATACACAAAAATTAATTTGAGGAGCTGGCCCAGTGGCATAGTGGTTAAGTCTGCACACTCCACTTCGGTAGCCCAGGGTTCACAGGTTCAGACCCCGGGCACGGACCTACACACCACTCATCAAGCTACGCTGTGGTGGTGTCCCATATACAAAATAGAGGAAGATGGGCACATATGTTAGTTCAGGGACAATCTTCCTCAAGCAAAAAGAGGAAGATTGGCAACAGACGTTAGCTCAGGGACAATCTTCCTCACCAAAAAAAAAAAAAATTAATTTGAGATGGATCATTGATATAAATAAAAAAGCTAGAACTATTAAACTTCTAGAAGAAAAAGTCAGAGAAAATCTTTTTGGTGTTTCAGAAGGACTAGATTTCTTAGGATACAAAAAGCACTAACCATAAAAAGACAAATATTGATGTTTGACTTTAATTTTCTTTAATCAAAAAACACCAGTAAGAAAATGAAGAAGACATTCTACAGATTGGGACAAAATATTTTAAAACCATATACCTGACAAAGAACTTTATGCAGACTTTATAAAAAAAAAAACCTTACACCTTAATAATACAAGAACAACAAACAAATAACAATGAGCAAAAGAATGTAATAGACACTTCACACACACATACACACCATATACAAATAGCTAATAAGCACAGAAATTGCTGTTAGGACTGTAAAATGGTACAACCATTTGGAATACTATTGGCAATTTCTTGTAAAGTTAAACAAAACCTTCCCTATGGCCCTGAAATTCCTCTCCTAGGTATTTATCCCATTAACTGAAAACATATGTCCACGCAAAGACCTGGACTTGAATGTTCATAGCAGATTCATTCATAATAGGCAAAATATGGTAATAACCTAATGTGTATCAACAGGAAGTAGTATAGGAGGAAAGGAAGGAAGGAGAAAGAAGGAAGGAAGCAAGGAAGGAAGAAAGGGAGGAAGGAAAGGAAGAAGGGAGGAAGAGAGGAAAGAAGAGAGGAAGAGAGGGAGGAAGGGAGGGAGGGAGGCAGGGAAGGAGGGAGGGAGGGAAAGAGGAAGAAAAAAAGAAACATTTTGGACATTCACGAAATATTTATTCAGGAGGACTTTCTAATGCCAGGCCTTATACTATATATTGGGAATACATTGTTGAACAAGAATGTAGCCCTTGCTTATTATTAAGAGTTCCTATAACGATGAGAAAACTGACTCTCAGAAAAAAAAACTTGCCTAAATCCAAAATATTGGTGGTTAGTGGCAAGCAAAGATTTGAATCTGTCTGTCTGACTCTCAAATCTTTTTCCATCATTCCGTTAAACAGTCCCCATCTGTTGATGGTGTCAGAGAAAGTTTGTTTATATATGGATAGTGGTTCATAATTCAGGGATTGATAATAATAATCATATTAATAACAGCAATAATAATAATATCTAGTCATTGCTAACACTTATATAGTGCTTGCTAAGCATCAGCACCAATCTAAGCATTTTGCATACATTAACTCACGTAATCTTGACAATAACCCTATGAAGAAGAGAATATTATTATCCTTTTTATAGAAATGGTAACTCAGACAGAAAGAGATTAAGTATCAAGATAGGAAGTGGTATAACCAGGGATTTGATATGTGAGTGTCCTTATTCCATTATCTTGAAAAAATGTCAGTGAAGATCTGTGAAGCAATTTGTGGACCTATATTTAGTTACTTGTGGTAAATTGCTTACATTTACAGCTCCAATCCTCTCACTGAATCCACATCTATTGCCATGTGGAGCTCTGCTAGTCTGACAAGCCATGTGACTTGCTTTGGCCATTGAGTTTTGGGCTTGAAAAGTACTTGCATGATTGGGTTTTCCAGAGCAGCTCCGTTGTATCTATTTTGTGCATTGGTATGCCAGATGTGAGAACAGTTTTCTGGCAAATATATAATTGATAGATAAGTAGATAGATAGATAACTAGATAGATAGACAGACAGATAGAAAGAAGATAGATGACAGACTTCTATTCTTCCTTAAACCCATCATTTGTCTGTGGTTCAGTTCAGGTGGTAGGGAAGGAAAATGGGATTTACTAAGCACCTATGTGCCGGTCGTTTTTAATGCATTATTCCTTTTAACCTCACAACCTTGGGAGATACAAGCTGTTCGTCTAATTTTTTTTTACTTCAAAAAGTTAAATGATTTTTGTTCACACAGCTAGCAGGAGATATAATCAGAATTGTTCACTTTTTTTTTCCCTAACATCTCTACTACACCAAGGGGAAGTAATTTGCTTCAGTTCCTACAAATTGAATACAAGAACCACTAGTAAGAAACTGGAGTCTCATGGCTCAATATTTGGAGCTTGTTCTATGTCTTACAAACAAACACCAAAAGTAATTATGAAATGAACGTTCTTCCTGTGAAGACACCGATTCAAATAACAGAAATAATTGAAAACCAACTAAAAGCATCAATTTCAAACCACTTCTTAATGAATAGGAAGATAAACAACATGATGAATAC
This sequence comes from Ceratotherium simum simum, assembly GCF_057802395.1. Taxonomy (NCBI): domain Eukaryota; kingdom Metazoa; phylum Chordata; class Mammalia; order Perissodactyla; family Rhinocerotidae; genus Ceratotherium; species Ceratotherium simum. The sequence goes on from NC_141906.1 coordinate 37,813,343, forward strand.
TAATGTATTGCCAGCCTCCCTTTGGTAGCTAGCCATAGCTACTAGCGAATTGCACTCAGTAAGATTTTACAGTTATTAATTCAACCACTCACCTGTCCTTAATCACAATGAGAAGCAGTGGTTCTATTATAATCTGGGCTAGCCCAGCTGGGTAAACATAGATGGAGGAACACAATAAAAATAATAATTACAAAATAGCTTCAATATGTACCATATGCCAGGTCTGGGCTATTATTTTTATGCATAATTTTATTTAAACTTCACTACAAGCCCTTAAGATAAGTTTTTTAGCTCTATTTTGTGTATATTAGGAAACTTGATCAAGGTGTCACCGAACCAGGAGTTCGCCTCCTGGCAAGTTAAATAAGACTACACTAGTGGAAGTCGTCTCACAAGGCAAAATGTATTTGCAGCAAATAGGAAACCATGAGGAATCATTTCCAAAGTCATGGCATCCATCCCCGAACAAAGGGAAGCAAGGACCTTTTATTTCTGATGGGGAATAAATATTCAAAAGGGAGCGGTAAGTATTCACTTTCACAGGCTCGGTTGGAAAACATGCTTCCCCATACAGTGCAGGTTATGGTAATGAGGCCTAAGCTCCTCCTGGAGAGATCTTAGCATTAAAAATAAGGCAAAGGTCATGGGCACAGTTCTTGTGGTGAGGCTTCATCTGGTTCAGGGTGATTGATGGTTGCATCTCCTTAACGTAATAAAAGGGAAAATAACAACTTGGAAAAACAGTTAAATGCTTCCAAACCCACCCATGAGTTCCTTGAGGCACCTAGTGGGTAACAAAGTTACAAAACTATTCAGTGTGAATCCATAATTTGGCACTAGAACCTCTAGAACCTTCCTTTTATTAGCTCTGAACTGGTAAAATTGCTTAATTTCTCTGAGCTGAACTCCAGCTTTTAACAATGGCATGTTACAAGGCTGGTCTGGTGGCATAGCGGTTAGGTTCGTTTGCTCCACTTCAGCAGCCTGGGGTTTGCAGGTTCGGATCCTAGGCTCGGACCCTAGGCTCAGACCTATGCATCGCTCATCAAGCCATGCTGTGGTGGTGTCCCACATACCAAATAGAGGAAGATGGGCACAGATGTTAGCTCAGGGCTAATCTTCCTCAAAGAGGATGATTTTCAATGGATGTTAGCTCAGAGCTGGTCTTCCTTACAAAAAAACAAAAACAAAAACAAAAGCATATTACTTACCTTAAGTGGTTCTTTAGAGGATGAAATGATATATGTCAAGTATTTATCATAGTGCCCAACAAATAAAAGGAACACAAAATAGTAGTAGATTATTATTAATGATATTATTATTTTTACTATTAATAAAACATTTGAATCCCTGAAGAATTTTTAGAAGTCCTCTAAATTCATTTCTTTTTATCTACTTGATATCATTTGTTTACCTGCTACCTTTGCTTCTGTCCCTTTTAGATCTCTGCCCTGGTTCTGAGTTCCTGTCTGGCCCCTATTTTGGGGCACTCTCCCACTCTGGCCCTGCCTGTCCCATTCCTAGGGCCATTATGTTTTAAGTTCACTCTGTGCTCCATAACCAAGAACGTCTGTCCAGACTGCATTTATCATTAGGAATCAAGACCATAATTAGTAGGCTGAGGCTGAGGGAGAAGACTCAAAATCCTAGAATCAGGGCATCCAGCATGCTGACTAGCAAGCACATTAGCAAGAATTGAGAACTTGGGTTCTCAAGATTATCTGACAGATACTGCAGACACAAAGAAGAAGAACTGGGTACTAGAGATAATCTACAACCAAGAACTAGCACTTCAGCTAAAAGGTAAGAAGTCCCAATTGTCAGAGCTAGTAGACAAATTTGAGCCAGACTGAGACCAAGGCCATTTGATAGTCACTCCAAGAATGCTTTCTTGGAGCTATTTAAATCTCTATTTCTAGGATTGGCCCTAGGGTAAATCCAAGCTAGTGGTGTTTTCAAATACTTCCAAGAAGGAGGAAGAACTTAGGACCAAGGCTGAGCCTGACACCATGTTGACTTACCTCAATTTCCCCGTCTATAAAATAGAAACAATATGTCCCCTGCCTACCTCGAAGTATGTGGAAGGATCTCACGACACTATGTATGTGAAAGAGCTATGTAAAGGATAAAAATTTGCTTTGGCTTTATTTTTTCATAGCGTTTATTGCCTACCAATATGTTTTGCATGCTGCTTATACATACTGTTCATTCATTAGTTTCTGTGTCTCCTTACCAGATTGTGAAGGCCTGGAGGGCAGGGATCTGTGTTTGGTTTCTTCACTGATCTATCCCAAACATGTATCAATAGAAGGATGTTTAGTATGTATTATATAGGAAAGAAATATTTGTTAAATGAATAAATATGGCAATGTTTATGATTATTTTAATTGTATTGGTTAAGATATTATCCTTTTCAGTTGACAAGGTTATCTTTCTACAGCAACTTTCTAGAGATATAATTTTAATTCAAGGACTGGCTAAAATGGTAACGATTTCAGGTCTGATCCCAGGCTGGCGAGTGACTTGTTTCTGGACCGGTAAACCCCACAGAGTTCTTTAAATTACGTAAAGTGGACAACAACTTGTCTGCCTAGGAGGCTTGCTGGCCTCCGCTATATAGCAAAAAACATGCAGATTTTTCAGGGGCCAAGTGACTTCATCTTTATTCCTAAATCCATTGACAGCATGTACACACAATTTCACTTAACTAAAATCATTTTAAACATGATTAGATTCAGCCAAACAAATGTCTATATTGGACCAATAACACCAATTCCCCGAATCAGCTCTTTCCAGCTGGTCGATTTGCCCGGACATAATCACAGACTGGAAGAGATTTGAATGGGAAAGTAGCATGAAATTGTTCCAATCTCATTCTCTAGGACTGGGCTTTCAATTCCCTCTCTTGTGGGCCGCAATCTGCATTTGAAACAAGAATAAATAGATGTTTTTTCAAGAAGACAATAAAACACTTAATGTGACTGTTTAAGGACTTAATTAAATGATAGTAATAGAGATCACATACATTAGTACCTCGTCCATCAATCCATCCATCTATCCAAGATTAGGGTGAGTACACAGAGAGATATGGCAATACATAGCCTGGAGGTAATCAAAGACGGCTTCCAGGAAGAAGTGACATCTTAAATGTGTCTTAAATGATGAAGAGTTAACTTGATAAAGAGAGAACCAGAGTTTTCCAGCAGAGAGAGCATCATGTGCAAAGGCCTGGAACTGTCAGTAAGCTTGTTACAAATTCAGGGAAACATAGCCATTCAGCATAGCTGGGGTTTAAGGTAAGTGTCACCTGGAGTAGCACTTGAGCGTCATCGAAGGGCACTGCACAGAGATCCTTGGCAGCCTCAGAGTTCCAGAGCACATAACAAATCCTAAGGTGCTATCCAAAAATAAAAATACCTGACATTTACTAAGGATGGACTCAGTGCTGGTCACAAAGAGGTTAAGCAACTTGTCCCAAGGTCACATAGTAAAGTGATGTTGCCAGGATAGGAACCCACTCAGCCTGGCTACAGAGGCCATGTTCTCATCAAGTACATTCTAAATATATTGTCAGAGGCCCCAATCCTGAAGGCCGTGAAGGATCACAGCCACAATGGAAAGGCCCCCTCTGGGTTACTCTCACTCTTCATCTCTTGCACTGCTGGAAATGCAGCGTATTCTCCCTCAAGGGGCAGACTGCAATGTTTTCTCTGTGGGCATGTTGCTGCATCCAAAGCCCTCCCAGCGGCTGAGCAGATGTCCTGCCAGATGGTAGCCACTTGGACCTGGGCCCCACTGTGGCAGGCGGCCAGGATAGTTGCCTTGTAATGGTTGTAAACGTCACTATCTCTCACAGACTGGACAGCTGGACAGAATGTCCAGAGAAAAGCAGGCGTTGACCATGCAGCATGTGGCTGCCCAAAGGGAAGAAAATCAGTGTTCCAGGCACATCCAGGACTGTGCCTTTGGAATAGTTCTCCTTACCGCACTGAACATCAGGCTCCATTATACCTGGGAAGTAGAAGAAACATCAAGAGAAATTGTGATTATTTATTCACAAACAGTTCTGGTTACATCAGCCTCCTGGTTACCTGGGCTTTCCTCATCTACCTCCTGCCTACCTGTTCATCTTCATCTTTCTATGCTCAACTTAGGTATGTCGTGCTCTGTGAAGGCTTCCCTGATCTTAGCTAAAGTTAACTAACAAACAGCTCTGTCCTCTGGGTACTCAGACCTGGAGGGGAAAAAAGACACGGTAAACTGCAAATGCAGATAAATATGCGAAAAGTGCTACGTGGCCCAAAGGAGAAAATGACAACTTTCTTGGCAGACTCAGAGAAAGCTTCACTGAAGAAGAAATGCTTGATTGAAGTCTGAAGCATAAGGAAGAATTCACTGGTAGACAAGAATCTGAAGGGAATCAAAGTCAAGAATCACAAGAGTAGAGGTTTATGGATTTGTAATAGCACTAAGCAGTTGAATAGGGCCAGTGTGCAGAAAGCTTTATAGAAAATGTATTAGTTTTTGCTGTGTAACAAACTATACCAAAATTCAGGGGCATGCAACCGCAAGCTTCAGGACTCTGGTTATGTCATCTGGGCTTGCTCACTCATTTGCAGAGGATTCTGTTCTTGTCAGTGCTTGGCTGGAGCAACTTAGCTGGAACTGCTCTGTCCCATTTGTTCATCATCTTCTTTCCAGTATCAGCAGGATGGACTACGCATGTCCTTCTCATGGTGATGGCAAAAGCAGAAGAGCAAATCAGGCCAGTCATCCAAGTAGTTGTCAAGATTCTGTAAGCATGTCATATGGTTGGACATAGAGTCAAGGAGTAAAGAAGTCCTGTGCTCAGTGGGAGGGCACTTTACTGCATGAGCACAGGAAGTATTAAAGCATTGCAGACACCAATATACAAGGGAAGTAACAAAGAGAGGAGCCTGGGGAGGCAAACGTGAACAAGATCATGGGATGCACTGTGGGCTGTGCTGCTGGAATATTCACATTATTCTATCCTTTAGGCAAGGGATGCATTAAAGCATTTTCAATAATGAAATGACATGATTAGATACGCATTTGAGGATGATCTCTTTGGTCTCTACATGAAAGATACTTTGGAGAGTATCAAAAATAGAGATAGACAGAAGCTAAGAGTCTTAAAGTAAAGGATTTAAGTAAGGCAGTAGCAGTAGCAGAGGACATAGAGATAAGGAGATTTAGGTGGTATATAAAAAATTGGTACAATATGTGATATCCATAAATGGGTATAAAAGCAGTGGCGAGTGAAGGAGGGGAGCTTGAAATTTCTGTTTTATCTGTCTTGACTAAGTAGCTCTATCCAAAACAATCAGAGGAAGCAAGAGGAAAACAATAGGACAATAGGTCGGGCTAGGACATGATCAGCCTGTGAGACTTCTAGGAGGAAGATGTCCTATAGGTAGTTGAAGTTGAGCAGGAGAGAATTCTAATCTGGAGATACAATTTGAGAGTGACTGGTACTTACACAGTAATGACTACTATAAGCATGATGGGTACTGCTCAGAGACAGACAAGTGGAGAGTGAAAATTATAGAAGTTCGAATTTTATTATTAGAGTATATTTTAGGATCACTTTGAGAATCTGAAGCAAGCTATGAATTCTCTCCCAGAAAACTGCACAGGCACACATAAAGCAATTGATGGATACAGTTCCAAGAAGCCTATGGAGTTCATGAAGTCTATCCAAAGACACTTTAAGGATCATAGAAGCCAGATTCTGAACCTCTGATTTAAAGGATGAGCAGAGAGAAAAAAAAACAAATGAAAGAGATGAAAAGGAAGAGAAGATCTCATCAGAGATAAAGACAGGATCTGAACTCCCGGCTCATGAACTGGAGCTCATGAAATGCTCAAGTCCTAATCAAGTTGGAAAGTTTAGAGTAGAACTTCAGTAAAAAACAGAGTGGAGGGCAAAGAACCAGGGACAAAAGTAACAAGACGGTGGAAGACAATATGACTTTTAATCAGCGCCCATTTCTCAGGGCCACCCCAGGCACACAGGCCATGAATAGCTCCCTCCTCACTAGTATGTGAGTATGACAGTGACGTACTACCTGACTTGGCAGTGCTGGCACAGGACCCAGCTGTGAAACCAACCAGCAGGAGTCACATGTCAGTAAATAGGGGCAACCTTAATGGCCTGGGGAAGGGAGAGGGTAAAAACTGGGTCTTAATGGAGGTAGTTTATAACCATCGTCGGTAGTCACAATTACCACGGATCCTGTGAGATGGTGCAAGCTGGACTAAGAAGCTGGCAAAACAATCTTACACAGGTACCAAAAGAGTAAAGCAATCCCCTAATTTCTGAGAGGACAAGAAGTGGTTCTCGTTCTCTAGTACCCAGCACCTAGTACAGTATCTGGCAAACAGTATCAATAAATACGCGTCACATGAATGAATAAAGGCAACTCTATGAAGCACCCAAGAACTCCCTCTTTTCGGGCTTATGAATGCTACCCTTCTTGAAAACATGTAGCTGCTCTAATGACCAGCTTGTTGTCTTTCTAGGAAAATACTGAGTCCTCTTTCCCAATTAATTCATTTTATGGGTGGTAGTTCACCCCGAATGTGAGACATTTAGAAAACTCAGATACAATGTAAAGTGTTTTATTATTATTTTTCAGTTCTTTCTGGCGCCAAGCAAATTCGGCTATAAACAAAAGCTAATAAAGTCTGATTTAAAAGCTATAATGCCTCTAGTGTGTGCACTAGAAGTACAACAAGATGATGCAATACCACAAGGCCTTGTTGTAGTTAAAAGCCATGTTAATGATTTCATCTTTCATAGTTGCCCAAGGAACCCTGAGAAAGAAACCTTCAACTCTTACATCGTTTTCTGTCTTGAGGGTAATGAACCATATGTGTAGACAGCTGCACTGTCTGTAAACTCTGGTCATTAATTAGACAGGACACAGGACACTTCCAGGGAGAGGCGGGCGGAGGAAGGAGGGTGAGACTTTGAAAAGTCATGGCGATTATTAATAACAGAGAGGGCAGAGAAAAGGGTAAATGCTTGTCCTCCGTATTTCAAATATATTACATTGCCCATAGCAATGAAGTGGTAGAAAGGTCTGGAAAGCACGGTGAGTGTTTTGGACGTGCGCATGAGGCCAGAGTTAACCAAAATAGGCAAGGATACATGTAGATTCACATAAAAAATTTCAGCGACTATGTCAAATTGGGGAACTATTTGCCTAAAGAAAAAATATGTAAGTTTAGTCTTAAGGAGATACAATTATAGTACAGAAAGTAAACCAATGAAAGAAAAGGAGAGAGGATCAGGTCTGGGCTTTTCTCCAAGTATCACGTATGAATCCCTAAGAAGTCAGAAACTTGTATGATTGGAACTAGGTCATGAAGTATAGGGCGAGAGTTCAAGTTGGGTCAGGGCAAGCAAGGAGAAAAAGACCAATACAGATCTTATGGCTTAAAGGGCCACATCCAACTAGGGAGGTGAGTCTAACCCAAGGAGGCATGGTGTGCACCCCACTATCCTTAGTCATTTTATGGGACACATTAGACATCTCTGAAAACATAAGTCAAGAAATAGTAAATACCAGGAATGACTTCTTGACCCTTTTGTAATCATCACCAATTATCATCTATAGTAATTCTGGCAGAGGCCAGTGTCTGTGATCAAGAACTATCACATAAGCACCCAAGATCTGCGACTGCATCTGTCTACTCAACACTATATTCCCAGTGCCTTACGTAGTGGCTAGAAAAAGCTCAATCCAGATTTTTTAAATGAAGTAAAGCATATATTTGATATAAAATGGGAATAACCTGTCTATAAAAGAATACAGAAATATATTAAAGAGAAAACAATAAACTAAAAAGTCAGGGATGTTGGATGATAAGGATGTGTCAATGTAGATTCATCTATTGTAATAAATGTACCACTCTGGTAAGGGATGTTGATAATGGGGAAGGTGATGTATATGTGGGGAAGGGGGAATATAGGAAATTTCTGTACCTTCTGCTCACTTTTGCTGTGACCCTAAAATTGCTCAAAAAAATAAAGTCTATTTTAAAAAGTCAGAGACGTGAGAGTAAGAAGGATAAAAGCACGGTCTTCGTTTCTGCTCTACGGAATGGCGATAACAGCATAGTGGATCAGTGCGGAAAAGAGCACTAGGACAGAAGGGGCAGACAGACTGATGAAAGGAAGGGAGATTTAAAGAACCAGTGAAGTGTGTATAAAAGTGTGGAATGATCTGATTTACATGGGATAAGGATCCCCATGGCAGTTATACGGTGGATGGTTGAGCCAAAGTCAAAATAGGAAGACCGTTAAGGTGCTATTACCCTCGTCTGGACATAAGATAATAAGTACAGGAACTAGGATTGTGGGAATAAAGAGGACGGGTCAGATATTGATCAGGTAGAACTGATGTGACTTTGTGACACTTTGGTTATTAGGAACAGAAAAGAAGAAGGAAAAAAACTCTTGGGTAACTTCCAAATCATTAACTTCATAGCTGCAAAACTTAGTAGGTGCTCAATAAATGTTTCATGGATAAATAAATAAAACATGCACACTCTTCAAATTCTTCTTCTTATAAAAACTGTGGTGACAACATTTATATGCTCTCCTTTTTGTTTATTCAAGCAGCATTGTTGAGAACCACCACATAACTACTGAGTTAAATGTTGAATGAGATTGAAAAACAAATGAAAGAGGGAAGAGAAAGCACCAGGTGGATTATAAGCATGTGCTGCATTTGGGAGACTGCCTTGTTTTAAATTTTCCTGTCTTGGTGTTCCCAGGAGAAGATTAGGAGTTGTCAGACACAGTCCTGATTTTGGTTCATGAAATGCTGACACTGTGATGGTGGCCAGCAGCTCTCAGTTGTGTGATTGAATAGGCCTGCATGGGTTCCTCTGCCAACAAATCTGGACCACTGCCCCTTCTGAGGAGCCAAGGCATCAGGTTGGCCATTGGATTATCAGTGTTGGAAATTCCCTTCACAAACACGTGGCACACTTCCCTTAGACTTGCCTCCAGATCAAACCCTCTTCTGAACTCCCATAGCATATTGTCTTTTCTCTTTTATGTTACTTACTATTATTTATATCTTATTAAGCTTTGGTTTTATTATTTGTTTATGATTATGTCTCACAGAATGTAAGCTCCCAGGGGACCTTCAAAATCATCTAATTCACACTTTTCTTCCCCCTTCCAGGGCGTGAATTCCTATACCTCATTTCGGAGTCTTAAACAAGTTTCAGCCATCTGAGACAAGTTTGCACTCATGAAAATAGATGAATCTTCATAGTATTAAAATTACCCAGCGGAGTCAACAATTCTGCTCTTCACTTGTACCTAATTAAAGAGCTTGCACATTAACAGCTTTCCTTATCATTAATAGAATCTATTCTTGAAAATGTAGTTTAATTAAATAAGCATTTATTGAGCACTTATTGCATGGGAGCCCACAGGCTGTGTATTGTGGATATGGGAATGATTTAAAGCACAGGCTATCAAATTTTGTCTGAGAAAATAGACATGTAAATAAACACTGCATAAACACTGACAGTGCAATAAATTAAATATGTGCAATTTACATGCAATTTTTTAAAGGTAAAGTACAAAAGTGAAGAGATGTTCCTGACAGGCTAGAAAAAAATGTCATCTGACTTGAATTTTGATAATGAAATGGAAATCAGCAGCAGATCATTCCAGGAAGAGAGAAATGCTCATACAAAAAATCAATGTGGTAAACATCCAATAGTATTAAAAAAACAGGGCCTATGTAAAGGAGAAATACTGAAGAAAATATAATATTTTAAACATGCAGGAAGCCATCCATATTAATCAGGTCAGGATTCAAAGTATCAAATACTGTCTGTGCACTCTGATATACCAAGACTCCAACACCTGGATTTGCAGAGGGAGGATTACTCCTTATGGTGGTTGGAAACGGTCAGAAGTTTCAAAGTGTAGTAGTCACATGTTAAACAAGTACCTATCTGAGTGCTAAACCCATATATAATCAGCTAAAAGTTGAATTGGGGCTGAGAGAGAAGATCAGATTTTAATAACAACTCGAACAAGAATAATATTAGGTCACACTCATTCAGCATTTACTGGGTGATAAGCCTTGTTCTAAGCACCCTGTTACATGAATGATTCACAAAATACAGAAACCAGAGAAAATGTGGAAGATTCCTATTGGTATTCCCATTTTACAGACAAAGAAATGGAGGCACAGAGAGATTAAGTAACTTGCCCAAGGTCAAAGAAAATGTAGCAAAGTCAAAGTATTATGTACAATTGTAGTGTAGGGTGGGGGAGTGATGTTGATACTTTTTATATCATTAAACAGATAGGAACTGTAGGAGACAGCATAAGATAGTCTTTGGAATGAATGGTTGATGAGCAGATCAAAAGTTCATACAGTGAGTTTTCTGAGTAGCTGTTGGAAATGAGAAATTGGATGCCAAAGGGAGGGGTCTGTATGTGGGAGGATAGGAATGTATCTGGGGCAATGGGAATGAGTAGGATGGCCAGAACATCTTTTGGAGAGTTATTTAAGCCGCAAGGAAGAATATCATCTGACATGTGTTTAACAGTTAATATGTGCCAACCCCTTTGTTCAGTTTGGGGAAATAAGAATGAATAACACAGAGACATGACAAACCATAAAGAAGTCCAACCAGGACAGAAAGTGGTGGAAAAAAATGATGAGCAAAATTCTGGGCCAGTCAGATTATAATAGTAGCAAACGTTTGCATAGTGCTCATAATGTAACCTTCACTCTCCTAAGTTTTTGCAGGCATTTACTCCTAATCCTCTCAACCCTATGAAATAGGGACTAAAATTATCATCCACAATTTACAGATGAGGAAACTGAGGCAGAAAGAGGTGGAGAAATTTGCCTATGGTCTTACAACTTGTAAGAGGCAAACCTGAGATTCAAGGACAGGCAGGCTGGCTCTTAAGCATACGTTAGGCACTCTCCCTTCCTAGGGGAGGTGAAGGGAAGGAAATGATGTGGAGTTTGTAAGTGGAGATTATTCATCTATTTTCTTCATTATTCAACAAAATATTTATTGAGCACTTACTATGTGCCAGACTCTATTCTAAGTAGTGTGGGTACAGCGTTGAACAAAAGGAACAAGACTCTCCTTGCACTCAAGGCACTTACCTTGATGAAGAATTGCTGAAGTGAATTAAGGAAAAGAGGGCCTAAGCGTCACAGACACTGTAGCTAGTCCTTTATATCTCATATCTAATTTAACCCTCACAATCCTTTAAAGTATGTACTGTCATCATCCTCATTTTACAGGTAAGGAAACTGAGTCTTAGGGGCGCTAAATAAAGTCACACAGATTGTAAGTGGGAAACTCAAACCTAGATCTGCTGGACTCCACAGCTCATACTTAAACAAGGTTTACTCTAGTGCTTAAAGGAGAAATAGAATCGAAGGAAGTATTTTTATGATGTAGGATAACAGGATCATTTTTAGCCTTAAGAATGGGCAGGAGGAGGAGGAGGGAATTGGAGCAATGGTTCAAATGGAAAGATTGGAGAGCAAAAAAAAGATTGTTTGATGACATTTTAACCAAAGGGTAAGAAAGTTATAAAAGAATATTATCTGCATGTTTTTATCTGGACTCTCTCAAACCTTTGATCATGAAAAATTCAGTAGAGCAAATGGAAACCACGGTCATGTGTATTTTTTTTCTTCAAACAAAAGATTAAAAATACTGACGTTGCCCCAGAATCCCCACAGCCTATATAGTGAAGGATTGAAATTGTACAAAATGGATTTTGCCCAATGAAACAACAGTAAACCTCTGGTGACTGAACATATGGAAGATAAACTTTTTTTTTTGCTGAAAGAAATGGAAGCAGGGTTAGGCTAGGCTGAACTATCTTTGAAGGGATCTGCCTTTTTTCCTTTTCAGTGTTGCTCTCTACCTCCTCACCCCTCCCTGTAGGAAGGAGGCCTTTGTATCATCTGTTATCAAGGAAGACCATGCTGTTCCAAAGGCACGTGATATGTCAGAAATATCTGCTGGATGCCCTGACTCGGCTCTGAATTCCAGCTGCTGCATGAGTCTTTGTCCCAGGCAGAGAGAATGCTCAGCATCAGATTAATGGTAACATGAGATCATTTTAAAATATTATCCATTCCTGTGATAATGCCTTTTGGGCTGTCACCATGTCAAAGTGATAGAGCAGTGCTCTTCCCATCACTACCCGCCCCCCACCCAAAAGGGATTTAAAACTTGGCATTTAAAAATAAGCAGACAAATTCTTTGAGTCCACAGTCTGTTGCTGTTATGTGCCTTTTTCTTTATGAAACGGTTTCAAGTCTTCACTACCATCTCTTCATACCCAGAAAGGGTACAATTGTTTTTAGTAAGTCAGATCTTAATTGTGATAACATAGCTAACTACTCAAGGAAGGAATTTTCTGACTGACTGAAGAAAAACAAAATCTTATGTTTTTCAAGCTTCTTAAACACTTTCAAATTTTGAAATACTCTTTTATCTCTGTAACATTTGATCATCAAAGCAACTCTATATGAAAGGCAAGGAGAATGCTGGTATCTACGTTTTAATATATGGAAACTGAGGCTTAGAGTAAGGATGGGAGTCAGCCTAATCATAAATAAGAAAGTGACAGAACTAAGGTTTTTTTTGAAGCCAAATTTATTTCTATGTTGATACTTTGGAAAAATTTTTTAAAAAACATGAAAAATTAGGGAGGAACCTTCAAGAAAATTTACCAACAGTCACAGTTTACTTATTCATTACATACATTTTGTGTAGCGTGCAGTTACAGAAAAGCCTAACTGCTTGCAGCCTCACACTCTTGGGTACATTTCATATCTAAGAGTAAAGTCTTTTTTTTTTTTTTAGTATACAAAGAACTCTCTCTCTCTCTCTTTTTTTTTTTTTTTGTGAGGAAGATCAGCCCTGAGCTAACATCCATGCTAATCCTCCTCTTTTTGCTGAGGAAGACCGGTTCTGAGCTAACATCTATTGCCAATCCTCCTCTTTTTTTCCCCCCCAAAGCCCCAGTAGATAGTTGTATGTCATAGTTGCACATCCTTCTAGTTGCTGTATGTGGGACGCGGCCTCAGCATGGCTGGACAAGTGGTGCATCAGTGTGTGCCAGGGATCCAAACCCGGACCGCCAGCAGCGGAGCGCGCTCACTTAACCGCTAAGCCACGGGGCCGGCCCCGACAAAGAGTAAAGTCTTAAATAATGATAGGTCTTCAGAGAGAAGTGGCCATGTCACCTGGATCAGCTTGAGGTTGAGGACTCTAGGACAAGGCAGCTTTATCTCCATGCCTAGGCAATCTCAAACACATCCTTTCCTTGAACTCTTTCATGAGATCATTCTTACTGGTGTTTGTTCCCATTTATTTCTAGAAAGTTCTATGGTCCTATGCACACGAATTTTCATCATATCCTGAGCATGATGTTTGTTTCCTTCTGATGCATTCTCATGATAGCATGGTCTTGAGTAAGACAAGTTGGCCTTCAGACAAATTCAGTAGCCCTTTTCATTTTCCCAGTCACCACTAAGGCACACAAAGAAGACTTCTCCAAGATTCCTTTGTCAATTAAGTCTTTATGAATGGAACACAGATTATATTCCATAATCCATCCATTTATCCATACTAATAGCATTCATTGTGAAACACAAGTTACAAATTATTTACCAAGTCAAAACATAACAAAATATTTCAGATGTAGTCAAAATAATGTACATTCAAACAAAGATGTATTGTTTTAATCTACTTAATTAGTAATTTTAAAAAATAATTAATTTTTCTAATTGTGGTATACAACTGGCATTATCATTAACTATTGGTGAGAGAGTAAATCTTTACAACCTATGTGAGAAGTATTTTGGAATACGCATTTAGATCCTGCAACAAGTTCATATAATAATTAGCTTATAATTTCTCCCCTAGAAATAATTCTACACTAATAAAAAGATAAAACTTGGACAAATATTTGTGTTTCAATGTATTTATTGAACAGCCATTTATGTTACAGAACAAATAGGAAATACTTTAAATTTCCCAAAAATACAAGAATGATTAAAGTAAAATATGGTACATCTATATCAGAGAATATGATGCAGGGCTCATGTTTTCAAATAATATTTTATGACATAAGAAAAAGCTCATAATAAACTTCTAGGTGAAAAAAGAGCAGGATACAAATTTACTTGTGCAGCATGATCTCTATTATATGAAAACGTAAATACAAATGAGAGTGTGAGTTTGGATAAAGAAATAACGGAAGGGTCTCAGTTTTACATCTGTAGAGACATGATAAGAGAACATGTCCAGCATGAAGAGATGATGCATAAAGTGAACTGGTTCAAAGGAGGAAGAAAACTCTAGAGTTTGATTATGTAAAAACATCTGGAATTTCTCAGAAATTTTATGTGACCCACAGCCTTTCAACAGTATATAAAATCAGAGATTGAGACCATTATATCTAGATATAAAGAGAAAGGAAAAGACATCTGGCATCCAAATATATCGATGTTAGTTTGTTTACTTTTTGGTTTTCTTCCTTGTAATTAAAGTAGAGGTAGAATAATTTTACTACCAGCCCCACTCCAGTTTTCTAGATTGTTGGATAGTGAAATTTCATAATTTAATTAGGACCTAATAGACTCCATTTACCCATTTATTCTTTCAGTCAATTCGTTTATTAACCATCCACTAGGTGCTGTGTCAATCGTGAAAGCTATTACAGAGACTTCAAATTATGAGGGATTTATAATTTAGTTGAAGACAGAAAATTAAGATTGTAAAAAAAATCAGAAAATAAAATTACCTGCAAAGTTTCTTGTTTTATACTCTCACTAAATCTGAAAGGAAGTTTTGAAAATTTTGTAATGGAAAGAAAATTGAGGCTTCTGCTTCAGGTAATTACAGGCTATGTAACCCGGAGCAGCTCTTCCACTGAAGACATTGTTCAAAGGTGAATGAAATACAAATTGCATCTTCTATAAAAGCATCAAAAAGCTAACCAAATATTAAGCAATTATTAAGGTCAAGACCCAGGACACGTCAGGATCCCAAAGAGAGGAGCAGAGCACTGAGAACTGCTTTAGTCCTAGGAGCATTTGTTAATCATGGAGAAGCATCTGGGGGGCTGTTCTGGGCTTTCAGCTGCCTGGAGTGGCTAGAGGGACAAAAACCGTAACCTTAGTCCTGACAAAGGTGTAGAGCCTGGTAGAGAACCTGTGCGTTATGATGGGACCAGAAAGGGCTCTGTGCCTTGGAAGTAAAGGTAGACCAAAACAAACAAACAAACACACCAAAAAAAAATAACTTGCACACTCTACTCCTTCGTTCACATTGTTTAAATAGTGAAGAAAACCTCAAGCCTGGAACTGAGAAACTCTGTTTCCATATTGCCATTATCTTCAGGCACTTCCCAAACATAAACATGGGAGTCCCCTCCTCTAGAGGAGGAGAACATCATCCTGTGCTTCAAAGTAATTTTTTAAATAAATTTTCAAATACAAGATCAAAGTAAATCAGCCATAGCAGGTAACAGGCAACACGAGGTAAAACCAGCAGGAGAAAATGTAAACAAATAACAGAAATAGACCCAGATATTGCAACTAGAAAATATATTTTGGGGCCGGCCCTGTGGCTTGGTGGTTAAGTGCGCGCGCTGCGATGCTGGTGGCCCGGGTTCGGATCCCGGGTGCGCATCGAGGCACCGCTTCTCCGTTCATCCTGAGGCCGAGTCCCGCATACAGCAACTAGAAGGATGTGCAGCTACGACATACAACTATCCACTGGGGCTTTGGGGGGAAAAAATAAAATAAGTAAAATCTTAAAAAAAAAAAAAAAAGAAAATATATTTTGTAAAACTATGATGAATGTTATGCTTAAGGAGTTTAAGAGAAGCATAAAACTTTGAGAAGGTAACTGGAAATTATAAACGGTGACAATAGATCTGAAAAAGAACACAATTGAAACCTGAGAACTGAAAAATACAACCCAAATAAAGAACTCCATGGGTAGATTTAAAAGCAGATTAAATGCAGCAGAAAAAAGAATTGTTGTACTGATCTGTATCTCTTCACATGGTCTTCCTTCTATGCATGTCTGTCTGTGTCCAAATTTCCTCTTTTTATAAGGCATATTGTATTAGTGCCAACCCTAATGACCTCATTATCTTAACTAATTACATCTGCAACAATCATATTTCCAAATAAAGTCACATTCTTAGACACTGAGGGTTAGGACTTCACCATATGAATTTTTGGAGGAATTTAACCCGTAACAATGATTCTAACCACTTCTCTGCATCTGCCTAATAACAGAAAACCACTTAAGTTTCTTAAGTGTCTTCTTTCTTAAACATGATTCTTCTATACAGCTGTCCATCAACTCTAGTCTAAATGCTTTATGATGGTCATGCTTAGGGAAAATTATTCTTTATTCTTTAAGAAGTACAGGGCCAGCCCCAGCGACCTAGTGGTTACGTTCCACGTGCTCCGCCTGGGCAGCCCGGATTCGGTTCCCAGGCACAAATCTACACCACTCCTCTCTAAGTCACCATGCTGTGGTGGCAGCTCACATACAAAAAGAGAAAGATTGGCAACAGATGTTAGCTCAGGGAAAATCCTCCTCAGCATACAAAGAAACAAAACTATATAGCAAGACCTTCCAATAATTCTTGACTCCTCTTTCATTGCCTCATCATATCCCTTAAATTCCTTTTTTTTTCCTTTTTTTTTTTGGTGAGGAAGATCAGCCCCAAGCTAAAATCTGTTGCCAATCCTCCTCTTTTTGCTGAGGAATATTGGCCCTGGGCTAACATCTGCGCCCATCTTCCTCTACTTTGTACGTGGGATGCCGCCACAGCATGGCTTGATAAGCAGTGCATAGGTCAACGCCCCGGATCCCAACAGACCGCCGAAGCGGAGCATGCAAACTTAACCACTACGCCACTGGGCCAGGCCCTTACATTCCGTTTTTGCACTCTAGTGCTACAGTACTTAATTCAATGTCCTTAGTATTTTCATCCTGAAGATATATGTCAATTGTTACCATACTCTTCATACTCCACAGTCTCCATAAGTAAGTCCATTTTTGCTTATGTGTTCCTGTAATCTTTCCTGCTAAATCTTCCCTGAAATACTTTGATGGATGTGCTTATGGATTTCTTTCCATCTCAGTTTGCCCATTCTTGTATCAAAGACTGAAATTTCATTTATTTTCAAGATGATGAATAGCTGTTTTGAAAAGTTAAACCAGCCTTAGACAAAAATGTGCCAATTAGATTACAGTTTTCCACAATCCCAGATCAAATATTTCTGAAGATGAGTCTAGAACTTAAAAATCATATTGCCATACAGTATAGTAGGAAGAGTTTGGTCTTTGGTGTCAGACACACAAGTTTTAATCATCCTTGGAAACGGTGCTTAACTTCTTTCTTTTTCACAAAATGAAAGTAATGAGATCTATTTCACAAGATTTTGTGTGCATTAAATGGAACAGCATAAGCGAAGGATCCCGTGATAGCAGATATTTAATAGGTGATCTTTCCCTTTTTCCTTCTTCTCCTTCCCTGGTCACAATTACCCATTTGATACAATTTCTAATTTGGGGAAAATTAAACTGAAAATCCATAGAAATGCAAGTCCACTGGCAACACCTGATTATATCTGCTTTGAATGTTCACCTGCTCGTATAGGCTTGCAGTCTACCTCAAAAACAGACTCTGATCACAACCCACGTCTGTCATCCCAGCTATGGTTTTCTTCAATCTCGATAAATGTAAGTATATAACCTTTCTAATTATGTAATTCACCAGGAGTATACCTATGCATATTCTTTAATCACTATTGGCTTATGAATAATTAAAAATGAAATCTAGTAGATCTTTTGTCTTACCTTTTTTTAATTTAAATATGAGTTGTTTAAGTAATCAGATACATTTTTCAGCATGATTTATGATAGTTGGGGTCCAACATTAATAGAGAACATAATTCCAAATTCATAATATCCTGGGTGAAAAACCAGGATTGTCTATACAACAAGCATTGGTCCCATTTTCCTTCACAACAGAATCCTGAATTTATTTACTTTCTTCTACAAAGGGCGTATGCTTCAAGGAAGGCAAGACCCCTAGCCCCAGGGTGTGAATTTTTGTAGACTAAAGCCAATCATGCTGAACTCACTCTCCTTGCCAGCTGTTCTGTTGAGGCATAAAGGACCAACTCCATGGGCACACTTGGAAGGCCTCATGCTTGGTTTAGTGCTCTGTCACCGTCATCTCGAAATTCTTAATTTTGAGCAAAGAGCCCTGCACTTTCATTTTGATTTGGCCTTGCACATTAAGTAGCTGGTCCTGCAGGCACAGGCATGTGACCAAACGCTGGGCAATGAGACATGATGGAAAGACTGCTGGGAAGCTGCGGGGAAGTTTCCTTCTCAATTCATAAATAGAGCAAACATTTCTCTTTCTGCCTCTGGACATGCTAGTTTGCATGTGAAGTCTGGAAATGGGACCATATGGAGAACTGCCCAGGAGGATACACCAACATTAAGGATGACACCGCTGAACCCTAAACCACACTGAACCCTAAACTACCATATTGCTATTTATTTATTATTACCTGAGATAACAAAAAAATCTTTATTGTTGAAGTCACTTTTAGTTAGATTCCCCACTATTTGCAGACAAAAGTATCAATATGGCAAAAATTGCCATTTTCCATGCAAAATCTATTCTTGACTTTTTCCTTAGCAGGAAAATCCATTTTATTTGAGTCTGTGATGCACCTACTTATTAAATTTATCATCCTCTCTTGCCACTACTGTTGACATGTGACAAGTTCTAGCTAATAAGATATGGATAAAAAGAGATGTATGGAATTTCTAGGAAGATTGTTTCAGAGAAAGGATTCAGCTGAGAGAAAAGCCTTTTGCCTTTCTCTTTCATGCTGCCTAAAAGGCTGGAGGTCCAGCAGCCATATTGAAACATAAAGTATTCCTAAGTTAGAAAGTCAGCACTAGGGCAGTCGAGCAGATAGACAGAAGGAGCCTGGGGCTCTGATAACTGCAGGGGCTGTATCAGCTTTGACCTACATGCCTCTGGACTTATTTTACATGAGAGAATAAATTTCTATCTTTGGTACGTTGACTTTTCTGTTATGTGTTGCCAGAACTAATCCCAAATGATGCATCATATGTATATATATGTATGTATATATATATATTTTTAATGCAGAAATTGACTTTACTGTCAAAACATGTCCACATATCCAGTAAGCAGAAATTCAGACTTTTTTAGGAATCTATTTTTTAATGGTATATACATGGAAAAAGTATCATGCCACTCTCTCTGAATCCTCATTGCAGTGTTGTCCAATGCGCACACATACATACATGACGGTGTCTCAGATTCTTGCTCTTGGTTAGAGGATAGGATTTGGCTTCTGTACAAAATGGGTCAGAGGAAGAAGCAATATGATCCAGAAAACTGGTTTGCTACAGAGGTAGCCAAAGCTCTTTGGATTTCAAACCTGGTCCAGAACTGTATGGAAGACTGTATTCCTCTTTTTCACACATAGATTTTTCTTCTTGAATGATCTTTATTGTGCTTTCGAAGTGAATGAGAGGGTCCGGGTGAACATGCACAAAATGAGGCAAATGTTTGAGAAAAGGAAGACATTGACATCTGCTCTACTACATAATAGTAGATCAAAAGCACTCTGAAATTGGTCCAATGGTTAACTTATCAGTCTAACCACTATCTTAAAAACAAGATCTAATTGCTAACTCTTGTAAAGCCAATTGCACACCTACCAACGTCCCTCCTTTACATAAAATATGGAATAGAATGGTACAAAAATTCTATATAATAAATTACTCCTCAAAATTGTGGATTAGTCTAGATTACATACATAACTGGCCCTATTCAACCTATCTGGTTTCATTTCTAACTAGTTCTCATGTGTCTCTTTTTTTCCACCTCCAGTGGTACATTCCTCTGTATTCTTATAGCTTCTAGTACTGACACCAGGGCACTTATCATTCAATTCAGAATTGTCGATTTACAACATTTCTTGACAATCAGACAGTGAGCTCTTTGAGGGTTAGAAGTGTGTTTTTTCACCTGTCTGTTAAGGTATTGCGCAGTATTTGGCACAAAATAAGTAATGTTTGTTGATGGAAAAATAAATAATTTAAAGAACAACTATGGCAATCCAATGCATCATTACAGTTGGCTATATATTATCTCTCTTCAACTCTAAACCTGCAAACACAATGTCTTGTACATTGTAGAATGCTAAAACTTGTAAAATCTTGAGATAATATGCTCAGAAATATTACAAGTTGGGATGTTATATGACTGGCAATTTGGCTCCTCTGCTCATCTCCCATTCTTAAATGATGGTGGGCTAATACTTTAATCATCAAGGGCAGTGATAGAAGGAATGGATTGGAGGGCAAAGCCAGGCAGGGAAGTGAGCCCCCATATTCTCAATTTTCTCTTGCCTCCAGTTCCTTGAATCAGGATGGAGAAACAGGTGCCAACTACCTGTGAGATTCCTGAAGTTTGCTGCCTCCATTCTAGAAATATCAGCAGCCACAAGATCCAGAATCTTCCCAATCAATATTTAAGCTGGAATGAACAATTACCATCAGGCTGCACCGTACAATATAAAGACTGGGATGAATTTAGATTACACTAAGACATCACTAAACTCCTGGTCCAGTAAACAGCACAGACCTAGCTCAGCCATGTCATTAACTTTGCAATACTATGAGTTCACACTTCATGCAATTCAATTATTTTGACCCCGATTATAATGTTATGGTGGGTTTATATATTAATTAAACTAAAAAGATGAATATAAAATAGAATTAGAAAAAATAGAAATAGGGAGTCGCATAATTAATTAAACCCACAGATCCCTAACTGGTTCTGAAAATGTACTTGTAGTCCTTAATATATTTGGAAGTATGTAAACAAGTTGAGAAATAACATAAATTCTGCTCATTCTAGCTCAGGGCTAGATTTTAAAATCCAGGAAAAATAGAAAAATCTACCTGATCTAGGTAATATAATATTTTCCAGCTATTTGTTCAACAATGTGCTTTCTGAATACAAAATGATAATTGTTCATTAAAACATATTTTTCAAGTTCATCAATGGGAGACTGGGAACAGTGCCAACTAACCAGCCATTAAATTATAGCCCATGCATTTTAATAAATCCACCTGTATTCAAAATATCAGAGCTATCCAATGAATCATAAATTAATTGTGTGTTGAAGAGAATTTTGCATATAATAAATTTGAAACTATTTTTTAAATGTTCTCTAGTTTTAAATGAAGAAATATTAACCTTTTCTAATTTAACAGCATTATTATAAATTTTATAATGATAAAGAGATGAAGATAGATACTGCACTTTTAAGGGTTTCTATAAAGGATGGAAGATTAAAGAATTTTTAAATTATCCCTTCAGGGATGCAACTAAATAAAATCAAGAATTTGATGTCTCCAAACAAAATGCAAATCACCCCATGAATGTAATTCAAATATAACATAGTGAAGTCTGGGTACATATACATCTAGAACATAAATTGATCAAAATACTACAGTTTTTATTATTGTAGAAATGATACTAAATGTAAAACTTTAAAAAATCCTGAAAAATATAAGGACTCTGAAGAAGAAAGTACCTGTAATCTTCAAAAGCAATTACTATTACATTTCGGTGTATTTTCTTCTGGTTTTCTCACTATGTGTTTTTCACATAGTTGAAAATATTTTAAAACCATTTTTATCCAACCTTTTCTCTTAAGATTATATCAATTATTTTCCATGCTAATGAACTCTTTTTTGAATAATTCACTTTCCAACATCAAAACTGTGTCAACTGTTTTGACTGTAGCCAACTGTAATGATGCATTCGATTGCCTCAGTTATTCTTTAAATTATTTATCCTTCCATCAACAAACATAGCCTATTTTGTGCCAGACACTGTGCAATACCTTCATTAAATGCAAAATGCGTGATACCAAAAGCTACTTTTTGTCTTTATGTCCTCGCAGTCCAACAGCTTCTGACCCATGTTAGGAACTCACTATACATTTACCAATAACTGACTAGACTCATTTATATCAAAATCTTAATGTGATAAAAATTGTCATGGATTAGATTCTTTATCCCACTAATAATAATAACAACATATAATGATAATCACAACTATTATCATATACTGATCTGTGACTATTTTGCAGCTACTAGACTAGGGCCTTCACTCTGTAATTCATGTATGCATTCACTCTTTCATTCACGGATGCATTTGTCCATGTATGCCTTCAACAAATATTTGTTTAGCAACTACTCCTGGAGGAATGTTGGTGAGTGAAACTGATGCTGTTGTTGCTCACATGGAGCTTTTAGTTTAGTTGTGGGTGCAGATGTGTTTTACATACATTTGCTATAATCATAAATTAATACTGTAAAATATGACCTTTTTTGTGGTATTGATTTATGCAAAATCAGAGGTCATATTCCTCTGGAAACAGACTTTGAGAGAGAGATTAGCATATAGGAAGTTTACTGGGATGAATCCTTGGGGTCAATAGCTTTGGAGAGTGAAGTAAGTAGGATTGGGCAGAGCGAGGAGCTGAACTACAATGCAGTTACAATGAAGGTTTCAGCTGATCCCATGAAGAGCTCTGGAGATGGCACCGGCCTTCAGAATTGTCCAGCCTTGAGCAAACGGACTTTAAATCACCAAGTCACCCAGTCATTGAATGTAGGCTGCTCTTGGAGAGAAAGTGATATTGGGCAAATCTACTCCATTCAGCTAAGATCAATTCATGCAGAGGGACTCTGCTAAGAGCTAGCAGCCACCATACTCCTTGCCTCAGGGGGAAATGAGTGTTTCTGTCTTGAAGGGGAGATCTGGGTGGCAACTGTAGCAACACCTACAGTCTACCCTTTGTGCCATTTGGACACACTAACTTTACATAATAAATTCTAGGGACAATTCTTCCAGAATTTTGGTTGGTCTCTTCTCCTAGAGAAACACTTAAGAGGAATATTAGTGAGACAAACTGTACTATTGCAGCTGGTCTTGAGGCTGCAATTGATACCCATCATCTCTTCCTTCTCTTACTCATACTAGACTTCTTTCATCCCCTCACCTGTACTGCTGCTGTTCTAGGTGACTTACTTGGTGCAAAGAGCCTTCATCCTTGAGGAATCTAAACCCTTAATTATTATGCCCTTCTCAGATGGTGGGTGCTACCTTTGAATAAAATTGTGCAAGAGATTTCCAAAAGATACCTCAGTGTATCACCTGGGTGCCAAATATATTATTCTTTCTTCTCATCGTATATCAGTAGCCCTAACTATCCCTGATAGTGGAGTCATTACCATGTACACATACCATAGTGTTTCAGGATCCTTTCTCCTGGGTGACTATGCCTCTCCTGCAGTCAGGGGCACCCAAGTCTGAAAACTAGCTCAGATCCAAAATCTAAGCAAGGAATTAAGATTTGTTGACACAAATGCCCTCTGCCTCCTGATCATCCATCCTTGACACATTCTGATTACATAATTTGAGCATAACTGTTTTGACTTTCAATCAGTCTTGCCCTTAGGGATGCTATGTTCTATTAACCATCTCCATATCTCTCTGTCAGTGTCCCAATACCTCCAGCTGCCACTACAAATTTGGTTTTCATTACAGTAATCACACCCTGTCAGTTAAACCCTACCACCAAGCCTCTGTTATTTCAGAATTCTGTCATCGTCATTCTTATCAAAGATCCAGTTTTACCAACTCCTACTATCAGCCCTGGCCTAAAATGGACACAGCCACCTCTGACCTCTGAGTGTTGATGGTGCACCCCTCACTAGTGCATTTGCTTTAGTAAGCAGGGTGCCTCCAGGGTCCCCCAAAGAACATAGAACACTAGTGGGTTATATCTGTCCTAACATGCTCACTTCTCTTCACCTTTTGATCTCTTTTCCTACCATCTGATATAATAGTTGTGGCACTTTTATTTCACTTCTATGGGCCATCACTTTCTTCAAACTTCCAAGAGGCACCCTAGCAATGGGTAAACATCACCTTCCTAAGTCTTTCCCAGTGTTTTAAATTGTGTCATGGAAAAAGTTCTCGTGAGCATTTTTTTTATAACTCTCCTATAGTCAAATTTATTATTCTATACCCTTAACCCAGCACTCTCACAATACAATCCCCCATATACTCCTGGACCCTGCAAGTATAAGTTAACTAGGCTCTGCAACTTCTTCAATATATTGTCTCTTCCCTCCCTTTATAGACGCAGCACTTTCCCGTACTTGGTCATGTTGTAACTTAACCCTAGTCTTGTAGTCTAGTAATAGGGAGGGGAGTGTGTGCTGATTTGCAAGGCAAAGGCGTTGGCATTGTCTTCAAGCAAGAAGAAGCTGGGAAGCGCTAGCCTCTAACGGAGTAATGGGTCACTTCTGTAGGCACAGAGTTCAGGGGGATGTGGAGTTTCAGGAATTTTTGGTAACCTCATCCTAAATCTCAGAGACCCAGTGCTGTGACCTTGGTACAGTAAACTTGGTGGGACTAAAAATTCAACTCTCTTGGAGTTCTGTCACTCTCACAATTAATTCCCTAACCTGATCCTTAGCTTTTTCTGGACTTGAGTGGATATAAGTCTCTTATATGTTGCCTAAGAGACCCTCTGGCTTTCACTCTCTGTCTTCAGTAGGAGATTAATCACTCACCCTCTTTCATTTACTTTCTCCAATGCATCAATGTCACTCAGCAGGAACCATATAAATTCCACTTCCCAAATCTTCTTTCAGCTTTCCAGGGCAATTAAACCGCTTCTTCTACAAGAGGGAACTTTTGGGTAAATGCTTGCTACTGAGTTTCACTGCAACTGAAGATTGTGCCAGAAGTTTCTCACCAACATGTCTGAAGGCAAGGAGTCTTTATATTCTTTACTTTCTGTTGCCCTTCCAATCTCTCCCACCTTCCCCTCTTCAAAGCCCACATCTTATTCTCAAGAAGCTTTTTACTTATCTAACTGTTAATAACATGTGGTAATGAAGCAAGTGTTGGTCAGAGAGAGTTTTGGGGTTTATACCTATCCTCACCAAAAACTCCCTCCCTCTGGGCTCAAGTCTCCCCGTATCTCTGCTGTATTTCCAATCTTAGACTTTTTATCTATGCTTTTACTCTACAACTCAAAAGAATTAACTGATAATACCTGAGGTTATGATTTCTTTATAGGGAAGACTTGCTTGATTAGGGTCTCATGACATAATCATTCAGACAGAGAGGAATGAAACATTAGCGGTGGAATTCACAAACAAAAAGCAAAAGTATGATGGTGGTTTTTTTTCTGTGCAAAAACTTTATACATCATCCATCTAGTAGCAATTATCAGTAAAACCAACATACTACTCAGGGGCACAAGCCTCTGTCCTAGGGTGTGATTTCTCAGTCTCATCAAAGCTATAGTCAAGATAATCTTCTAGTAGACAATTTTCTTACCTCACAAACAAAAGAGGGAGAAGCTAAGATCTTTTTAATCTGATCTTTTCAATATCCATTTATTGAATTCTGCTCAAAGTGAACTCAACTTTTTGAACATATTCACAATTATCTCATTTGACTTGTGGAAGAACAAAGGCAGGTAGTATTATCTCTATTTTTTAAATTTATAAAACTGAATCCTGCAAAGTTTGATTTCGGCTATTCATTTAACACCTGTCTGCTCATGAGACTGTTTACTCCATAGTGGTAAGGACTGGGTCTATCTTATGAACACGATGCCTGGTATGTAGTAGGCATTCAATAAATAAATTCATTCTTGAATCCACAAGTGAACAAATACATCCAGATAGTCACTGGAAAGGGAGAATCAATCAAGAATCAAGTAAACTTTAAGGATAATGATATTTTTGAAAATGCATAACTAAAGTTTCATGCAAATTATTATTATGAATCATTCTTTGCAGATATTAGCTCTCATCATGCTTTTTTTACACATACATGTAAACTTTTGTAAAAAGACTGACATGTTAACATAAAAACCTTCCTGTACAGTTACCTTGGATTTTAAATCTAAAGTAAGACTTATAGACAGCATCAAAAGTATCTTTAATTAAAACACCAAGAAAAAGAGGGAGAATGAGCCTAGCTTTACTTTGTTGAAACTTGTTTCAGTAATTTTATAGAAGCCCTCATTTCTGAATTAAGATAAAAACACAGGCTAACACTTCAAAGCTCTTGGTGTGAACAATTAACTTCAAAAACCCAAATGTGTGTAAGCTCTGCTATAAACCTGCTCCTTGATTATGTCCCATTTTGTATTTAAACCATACTGTGTCACTTTATTTCACTTTTTTTTACCCTTTCAGGTGTGTCATTCTTTAGTTTATCTTCAGTCTTGCTATGACCGATAACATTCTTTAATCAATGAAAAGGTTGGTGTTGTTCCCAAAAGTGATAGTATGCAATAAATCTGTTCTACTCCAACAATTAAAACATTTTATTATGTAATAAAATAGGTTCTTTTTTTCTAGCTCTAGTCACACAACATTAATTCAGACACTCATTTGTACATGATATATTATTGTTAGAGCTGTATGGGCATCTATTAGTAATATGTATACGTACACATATACACATACATATTAGATTATATATTATATGTAGATCACATAAGTATCCAGTCTCAGCAAGTTTTTATTTTATTTCAATATAATGAGAATTTTTCCTTTCGTAAGGATAAGTCTGCAAGTACAAGTTCAAAATAAGAAAAATTTCTTAAGATAATTCATAAAGTAAAGATATTTTGGGAAAACATATAAATCAAAGTTAAATGGGACAATTTGGACAGCATCTAAGCCAGAGCACTTAGTCAGTGCTCACAAATTTTGTTAGTTGAAATATAAATTATTATTTATAAGGATTCACACACAACTCAAAGCACTGGACCAGGAGCTAAGAGACTTGGGTTTAATCCTAGCTCCCCAAAATGTAATCATTGTTCAACCCTGGGAAAGTCACTTCTCTTGGGACAGTTTCCTGCACTGTTAAATGAGAAGTCAGATGGGCTCAAAAGTTTCTTCTGGCAACAAGAGTCTCTGAATCATGCGAGTCAGCTGGATTGTTCTTTAGAGTTCTTCCTGTCCATGTGCATCAATGGTCAGAATAGAAAACCAGTCCTTCCGCCTTGTGGTTATCAGACTGAAATTTTTTGTGCTCTTATGTGAAATCTATACACTGAAATTTAAATATCTTCTCATGACGTGCCAAGTGTTAGTGTCCTAGAGAATGTCTAACTCTGCAGCCTCATTGCCCTGCTCATCTTGGTGGTCCAGTGTAACTTCAGCTGTGTGTTCAGTTCACCAAATCTGCCAAGTTAGTTCCTGCTGTACCTTGGCACTTGTTAACTCTGACTCAAATGTCTTCTCCCCATTTTCTGTTTGCCTAATGTCCATTCTTTAGTCAAGACTTAGCAAATATTTCTTTGACCATTTATGGTAATACGAGCACATGCAGTATAGGAAATTGAAAAAAAAAAATGATGTGTTGTTCAAAGTGCAGATTCACAGGCCCATGTTGACTTACTAAAATAAACTCTTAGAACAGAGCCTGGGAATCTGTATCTTACCAGTGTCTCCATTAATTCTAATACAACTATTCAATTGATGCCCCTTTAAGAAACACTATGAGGAATCTCACTTCTTTACTTTGTGGCCCATGGCAGTAGGGGGAGAACGGAGCCATTGCTCCAGTAGAGGTAAATCTATATAAGCTCCTGGGGAAATGTCTCTATTTGTTTATTCATTCATTTTGATAAACTCAGCTAATATCTGCCAGGCTCTGTGCGGATGCTAAAGATATAGAAAAGAACAAGGTCAACTCAGTCCCTACTCTTAACGGGGTCCGTTCTACCAGGTGTGACAGACATCACAAAGTAGTTATATAATTATTCATTTAATTACAATTATAGGTAATATCATGAAGGATTCCGAGAGTGACTATCAGTGAACCTGACTTAGATTCCTGGCTTAGGGAGGGTTTCCTTAGAAATTTGACAGAAAATAGTGCAGTGATGGGCAAGGATGAAATAGCCCATAGAGATATAAATATATAGATATATTTAAGGCAAGGTAAAGGAAAATGAGTTGGCAAAGCAGTCAGAGAGGTACAAGAAGTTGATATTTGCACAACCACTCCAGCTCTCTTACAGCTGCTGTCTGCATAGTGTACATTTTAGCATTCTTTTACTTTCAACTATTTGTAACCTGAATCTAAAGTATGTCTCCTGTAAACAATATATAATTAGATCCTTTTTTTCAAATCCAGTCTGACAATCTCTGTCATTTTAGTGATTGCCCTAGGCCTTACAATACACATCATAAGAATCTACTTCAAATTCACACTAACTTAACTCCAGTAAGATTTAGAAACATTTCTCCTGTAGATCTCCATTCTCTTCTCTTTTTCTGTGCTATGATTCTTATGCATATTAAGCCTATATATGTTAAATCCCGAAATATATTGTTCTAATTATTGCTTTATATAATTGTGTATTTAAAGAAGCTAAGAGAAGAAAGGAGGGCTCAATAATATTTTTAAGGTTCTTTTTAAAAAAATATTAATCTTCTTATGTATCATTTGTCATTCTGTTCATTTATTCCTGTGGATGTGAGTTACCATCTGGTGTTATTTCCTTATGCCAATATAGCTTCATTCTCACCCTTTGTGCTCTTATTGTCAAATGTATTACATTTCTATATGTTAAAGGCCCAACAATACAATTTTATACATAATTTTATGTGATTGCTTTTTAAATCAGTTAAGAAATGAAAGGAAAATAAATATGCAATGCTACTATTTTTTTATCATCATTTTTACTAGATTTCTTTGTTTTTTCATGTAAATTTAAATAGCCGTCTGGTGTCACTTCAGATATTTTCCCTTGTTTTTACCTTTAGTATGGCTTCCTAGGGGTCACCATGGGGTCAGCATAAGCCATTTATACTTGTATAACAAGGTTGTACTTAAGCCACCCAAGCCAATAAGATTTTTATCCTTTGCCATTGGATCTCTGTGTGACTTGGAGACAGGCTCACAGTTCAGGGAGTTTACTCTTTTGCCTGCATTCAGTCGGGGACTAGTAGCTCAGAAATTCCCTCTCTGGTTGTTCCTGAGAGGGTGCAGCTTTGGGCATATGCAGAGTCTTCCAGATCACTAGCAATGACCATAGTTTTATATTTGAGCCTGGCTTTCTTGGAGTCACCCTTGGGTGAGAGTAGCTTATTATTCAGCCAGCATTTGGTCAAAGGTTGTGCTTAGATCCCTTGAGACAGTAAGACTTCTCTCCTTTGCTCATGAGTTTGTGTGTGGCACGGAGTATGCCTCCAATTCTTCCCATTCTGATTGTCCCAGGTGGCCAGACATCTAAGCATGAGTTGAACCCCGGAGAGTCCTTCTTAGATGTCTCTTTACCTGGTGGGTATAAATTTCTCCACGCCCTATTCCACATAAAGTCTATGTCTTCAGGAAGAACTGTGGAATTACTAGACCTTAAAGCTTGCCTCTTACCTTGGTTAGAACCTGCATTGGAGCTAGGGGCTGGGAAAGTGGTCTGCTTCTGCTAGAGTGACCCTCTACTCTATGAGTGGGCATCAGAGTGAATAATAGCCCCTGGTCTTCTCAGGTTACCCCTCTTGGAATGAAACCTCAACCTTAATAGCAACCAAGAGAAGGAGAAATCAGGACCACAGTATTCTTCGTCTGTCGTACCTAGGGTAGAGCCCTAATCCTAAAACTGGCAGCTTATGGGGGAAGGGAATCTCAGTTGTCTTGGCCACTATCACCCAGACCAGAGAAACTGCCACATGCAGATGAGGGTGAGGAGAATGAGATATGCAGGTCACCTGCCTCTCCCAGGATAAAATCATTTACCTAGACTGAAAGCTGAGGCTAGAGGGAGCCCCACTTCCTTGGCCACACTTATGTGGAGTAAAGCTTCGATAATATAGAGCTGGGGTGGGGTGTGGAGGTGGGAGCAGGTCATAGTTCAAATGCCATAGATACTCACTTTCTTAACAAGATTTAGTAGATTTTCTTGTATCAATGTTTCTTCATTTAATCTATGTCTTTAGGCCAATTTTCAGAGACTTAAATTTTTAAAAATAATTTTTACCAGTGAAATGGTTGTTTTGATGGCAAGAGGGTCTACCAAGATCTTCACACAGCCATAATGGGAGTCTCACTCACCAAGAATTGGAAAGATAATGAAAAAGAAAAGGAAAGGAAAAATTAAGCAGGAACATGAGGATAGTATAGGGTCTTAAAAGTCAGGGGAAGAGAAAATTTTAAAAGGGAGAGTGTGGCAGATAGTGTTAAAAACCTCCCAAAAATCAAGTGAGAGGAATATTGAACACATACATTGGATTTAATAGCAAGAATGATGGTGATTTTGACGTTCAGTGGTAGGTACGAAAGCCACATTAAAGCGGGTGAGGAATGTGAGGTTGGCGAGGAAATGGAAAACAGAAGGCATGCATGTACTCTGTAAAGGGTAGTAGCTACATGAAGTAGTGAATCTAGGGGAGTTTTACGTTGTTTAAATTGTTTGTAATAAATGTGACAGACTTGGGAATATTTAAATGTAATTGGGCAGGATCCTGAGAGAGGGGATGGCTGAAGTCAACAGAATATCAAAGAATAGAAGCTTAAGGTTTCTGACAAAGTGGGAAGAAATGGAGTAGAGTCCAGATGGGGGGATTAGTGTTATAAAGTAGGAAGTTTCTGGAGCCAGCCCTGATGGCGCTCACTGCTTCGGCAGCCCAGGTTCGGTTCCTGGGTGTGGAACCACACCACCCATCTGTCAGTTGCCATGCTGTAGTGGCAGCTCACATAGAAGAACTAGAACGACTTACAACTAGGATGTACAACCACGCACTGGGGCTTTGGGGAGGAAAAAAAATAGAAAGAAAAAAAGTAGGAATATTCTTGTCATAGCAGCAGGGAAGGAGCAAAGAATCCACGTGCAAATAGGGTTTCAGGTGGTAGAAGGTTGATGGAGTTCAATGGATCTCCATGGAAGGGATCTTAACCAGACCTCTAGTCTAATCGTATATATTCACATTCAGAAAGCTTTAGTATTACCATCTCCTTTTCTGAAACCAATGCTCATTCACTTGTCCAAACGTCAAACACTGAATAAGTGGTGAAGGTACATGAGCCGGGAAAGGGATACAGTGTGAAATGGCTGTTCCTGTCTTTAGTGCTTTTGAATATTCTCCCTAATTACCATAGACTGGGCTCTGAGGCAGAAACACCCAAAGGGGCAATGAGTGCTGGACAGTGGGAATTTGAAGGAAGTGAAGAAAGCAAAAAAAAAAAAAATTATGTCTGAAAGCATATTATGAGCTACCTTAGACTTAAAATTTCATAAATATAGGTATTAAAATACCTTGACTAGCTAATCTAGTTGTATACTTAGGCATCTCATGACTCTGGGTAAGCTGCTTGCTTGAGATAACACAAGCACTTAGAGGAAAAACTCAAGTCTCCTGACTCCTAGTCCAGTACTGTTCTACTATGTCTAAGTATATTCTTTTATTTTGCAAAGAAAAGTCACCCAGAATCTGTAATATAATGACAACTGCAATTACCTTAGAATTCATGGATTTGGTATACATTGTTGCCCTGAAATATATAATTACCAACAACTAAAAATTCAGAGGATTTCATATAAAAATCCAGATTTGAAGGTCTCTTGAAAAACTGAAAGATCTGGCAAGACTGGGTCTCCTTAGCAGCAATTCACATAAACAAACTGAGTATAAATCTCCCTTTATAAAGGGTAGCTATCCTCCAATTCACCACAATTAACACTGGTTGCAATTTTTCTACGTTGGGCTGACTTTATCCATTTACATGCCCAGTCCCAACAGGCGGTTGAGTTTGTGCCCTCTGGTGTTTTCTAAAAACATATTTTACAGAAGAAGCAGCTAGCATCAAGAAAAAGTGAAAGATCTTCTTGTCAAAGTCATGATCTTATTGCTGCTGTTCCGGTCTGCTTGGAATGACTCTCCTTTGTATCCTCCCTTCCTCCAAAACCTCCCCATCTTCTCTCTCTAGATAAGTTCCACTAATTTTTCTGTCATCTCAGGAATCACCTGCTGCAGGAAAACCTCTCTAAATACTCACAAGGTATTCAGGTTTGGACAGGTGCCCTTCTTGTGCTCCCATAGCACCCTGTGTTCCCAGAAGGTAGTTCCTCTATCTTACCATGTAACAGCTTCATAATTATCTGTATGTGTCTCCATGTCCTCACTAAGTCAGAGACCATCATTCATCTCAGCACCCACAAAAACATATGGCTGGCATGTGTTATAGGCTCTACATAAAGGTTCATCAAACTAAACTGCACTGAACTCAGATTTCAAATCTTTGGACTAGAGAAGAGAAAACTGAGCAGAGAGGACGTCAGAATATGTTAGCTCTAAACTCTATTCTGTAGCTAGCTGTTTGAGTGACGATGGACAAATTACATTTTCTCTCTGGGCTTCAGTTTCTGGTATGGAAAATGAATAAATTTACTAGAGTTAAGTTCTCTCAAAGTCACAATACCTTGTTGACCAACAATGCTCAGGAGGTATTTAAGACAATAAATTAACGGAGATTTCTCTAATGTCTCTAAGATCATTCTAGCTATGGAACTATGTTGTCGATGATTCTGTCAGAAACAGCATGATACAGGAGTGGGTCATAACTGTCTGTGTGTGGCTAGAATGCTAGAGAAGAGTCAAAGGGGCTTTCTCGTTCCCACCAGTCTCAGTGTACACATCATCCTTTACAATGGCTAATTCCAGCAAAGATAAACTAACCAGTAAGAAGCCCACTCTCAAATTAGCCCATCGGTGACCTCTAGAGGCCTTTTGATTTTTCACAACTGTGAGAAATGAAAACAGGTTTTAAATGTATACGTGAATTCTAGTAGAAAGTTGCTAATTAAATTTTCCTTTTAGAGAGAGTACAACTGGCAGTCCGTACCTACACAAATTCTGGGTTGAGGAGAAAAGCTATTTTGTTGTGATTTGTTTCTAGACAGGGCTGTTTGTTAAATCAGCCCTGTCTAGATTTAAAACAAGGTTAGATATACAACTTTGTTCCATTAGTATAGTAAAAAATCTAAGTGAAGGCAGTCTTCCTTGAGGAATCTTCTAAAATCACTCACCTATCGCCCCCTACCTCACATCCTCCCGGGTTGTCCTTCTTGTTGTATAACATGGTTTTATAAATGTCTGTGTTTGTCATCCCCTCTAGACATTTAACTATTGAACAGCAGGTATTATCTCCATATCCCCGGCGCCTAGCATAATGCTTGTCTTAGAGAAGGCTTAAAAAAGGACTGACAATAATCCCTGTTTCAGAAATCTGTCGTGGGGCCAGCTCGGTGGCGCAAGCGGTTAAGTGCGCGCGCTCTGCTGCAGCGGCCCGGGGTTCACCGGTTCGGATCCCAGGTGCTCACTGATGCACCGCTTGTCAGGCCATGCTGTGGCGGCGTCCCATATAGAGTGGAGGAAGATGGGCACTGATGTTAGCCCAGGGCCAGTCTTCTTCAGCAAAAAAAAAAGAGGAGGATTGGCAGATGTTAGCTCAGGGCTGATCTTCCTCACAAAAAAAAAAAAAAAAAGAAATCTGTCATGAGTTTAACACCAAAGCAATGCATGTGAAGCGGCTCTGTAAGGTGCTGTACGAATGTCACTTCATGTCACCATCTATCCAGCTTGGTGCACCCTGGGGAAGAGACACTCCTTATACAAGGCATCTGCAGTGGCTGAGGAAGCAGCTTCTTGCGTGTTGCAGAACTGAGAATCGTTTTGTGTGACAACAGCAATCTCTTCAGGAACCTAAATGCAACCCCGCCTGTAATCAGAGTTTTGGTTGGGCAGCTAGGACTCCTGTGGTACCGGAAGAAAAATGGAGAGTAGGAAATCATTAAATTAATTATAAAGGATTTGTTTTCTCTTTGGGTACTGGAAATACTGTAAAAGATGGATCTCTCCTTACTATCATAAGTATTCATGAATTTAAAATATTTACTTGAGATTTTGTTGGAGTATTGTGTTTATAGCTTGTGAAACTCAAGTAGCTCCATACGAAGTACAGGATGGGGCATTAAGGATCCTCTAATGGGTTGATGTAAAATTAGAATTGTTTAGAAAGGGAAAACAAGAACAATCATATTGGGATCAAATGTAGATGAATGAGGGAACCAACATTTATTGATATGCACACTCTTGGCCTTTATCTTAACTGAGCTCTAGATTTCAAAAATCTTCTAAACATCTCAACTTGAGTGTTTCACACACATTCCAGACTAGTCATGTCTACTAATGAGATGACTTCAACCAAAATCAGCTTTTGTTCCTGAATGTCCTACCTCAATGATTGATACTATTCAGTCATCCAACTCAAAATACGACAGTCATCTTTGCTCCCTCTTCACATACGCCATTAAAATTCTCTCACTCCTTCCCATTTCACGACCATATTTTTAGTTCAGATCCTCATCACTTCCTGATTACTGATGTAGTCTCCTATTGTTCTTCTTCTCTTCAAAATGTAGCCGCCCTCCCTTTTTGCTTCACCTACTAAACTGCTGCCAGAGCAATTATCCCAGAACCCAAATTTGATCATCTTTGTTCCTTGCTTAATATGCTTAACATTTTCCTACTATCTTACAGGATTACTCATAAATAGCTTAGTTTAGCACATAAGACTCTTGTAATTAGAACCTTTTCTTATCTTTCACCATGTCCCCACAAGTACTCTTTGCTTCCACCTTTTAAAAAAACGATTCAGTGTTTCCCTTTGCTGTTTCATGGCTCCTTGCCTTCAAGCATATTCTATCCTTTGTTTGGAATGTCCTCCCTCCCTTCTTTTCCTTGATAACTTCCATTTTTCCGTTAGCACGTAGTGCGAGTTACTCACTCTTCAAGTCATCCTTGACCTCTCACACCATGGGAATGTTCTAGATGTCCCATCTCTGTATTCATGTAGCATGTCCTGAAAACCTCTAACATATCACTTATGACACTGTCTTGCAACTAGTTAATTAATTGTCTGTCACTCATTCTCTCTCAGAAGTTGATTTTTACCAGACACTTTATGTATGGCTCCCTGTTGTCCTCAGGACAAAATTAAAGAAAAAAAAAAATCTGAGCATAGCAAAGTCCTTTGTAATCATTATCCTAACTTTTTAGCATCATTTCCTGATAAAATTCTCCACTTCACACCCTATTCTCCAAGTCTAGTGAACCATTTGCAGCTCCCCGAATAGAGTGTGTCTTAACATACTATCTTAACTCTGCTAGGGACACAATTTTCTGGCCTTCTCCACTCAGTTTTTAAGATTACATTCAAAAGCCTGCCAAGATCCTTTGCCTCTCCTGTACCCCAAACCAACAACCCCTCCCCCAACCACGGTTCTCATACCACTGTATGGAAATCATCAGTTTCCCTGTCTGGCCCACTGAGCTTGAAGGCACTCACTCCCAGGAGGGATGGACTGTGTTGAGCTCAGTAACCCCAGCACTATGGGCTAAAGAGTCCAGTGGGTAAGGCTCTAAGACATAGATTTTGGAGTTCAAGACGAGTGTTCAAGTCCTTTCCTTGCCACTTTCTAATCACATGATCTTAGTATATAATTGGATAAAAATATGTACCTTAGAATGCTTTTTCAAGAATAAACAAGATATGGTATGTCAAAGCACAATTCCTGCACCTGGCACATAGTAAGCACTGACTGAATGGTAGAGTAAGTTATATCACAGGCGTTCAGTTACATCACTGGTTGAATGAAAGATAGGGTGAGCTATAGGAACACGCAGTGGGTGGATAGCTGTATGTCAAAGTCCAGAAAAGAAGTGGGAAAGACATTTCAGGTGAGAAAAGCACTTGAAGGTGTGAAGACATGTCATACAGAGAGGTAGATGTGGCTGGAGTGGAGGGTGAATGGAAGGTGGTGTAAGCGATGATTGTGAATGCATGATATTGATGGAAGCCTCACCTTACTCTTAAATGCAGGCTGAGGACTAGACCACACTAGGGGTCTGGATTGAACCTCCAAGTTTATTAATACTGAGAGTCCAAATGCTCATTCACAATTTTGCCAGGTTGTTTTTTCTGATGGCTCCAAAATTAGCTGCTCCTCAATCTTTCTTCTCCTCTTTCTTTTCACTGCAGTCCCAGGCAGATAATCTAATGGATGCACTGGGTTCCCATTGTTATGATTATCCCTTGCCCACTCCCCTCACTGCGGTGGCATTTTACACATTCCCTGTGAGATAGACAAAAAGGTAGTTAATTAGAAAGATGTTGTTTTGCTGAGGTGGTGTCTAAAGAAGAAGTGCTCCTTGACTATAAACATCTTGTATTTGTATTTTGAATGGCATTTCTCAAAAGAAGAAGAAAAAAAATTCATCAGGCTCTGAAGATTCTTATTCAGCTACTGGGCATCTCCAGGGCCAATTACCTGGGTATATTTTTCTCTTCCTCCTCCTCCATCATCTTTTTTTTTTTTTTTCTGTCATTCATGTAGTTTCAGCCTTTATAAATTAATAGAATTCACTTTGCTGTTGATCACCTGCTGTTTTTAGAGTTCTGTAGACCTGTGTCTCCTGTTTTTTCACTGTTATATCAGCAGCATAGAAGTAAGAAATGGAGCACAACATCACAACCACACACACACACATACGCTCAAACCTGTACACACATCCAGCATCTATTGTTAGTTTGAAATCGATCTTAGAGAAAAGCTGGAAATGGCCTGAAATAAAGCATTAGAGAATCCAGCCCACGCCAAGAGTACGTGAAGGAGCTATGAAAAATGAATTGTCTTTTTCCCATTTCCTATACACTGGACCACGTGGAGGATGACAAAGAACTTGTGTCATGATCTCGTCTGCTTCTATTGCTTGGGAGATGCCAAGTCAGCTCCTTCCTCAGAGTGGTTTGAACCATTCGAAGGAAAAAAAGTGATTTTTCCAAGAAGAAAGGCATGAAATTTCCATGATTCTAGAAAAGACATACTTTTCCTAGTTCCTGGTACCCTAGACCCCCAACTTCCATGAATGTTAGAATCTAATATTTTTCATACCGTATATAATATTTTTGTATATTTGTACATCTCTCTACCCCAGACCGTGAATTCTTTGCAGACAAGATGAGTTGATTTTATCATTTTCTTTAATTTATCAAACAGTTGCATTGTATGCACGATGAGCCAGGCGTTAACAAGTGCTTTCCAAATATTAGAACTCATTTAAATCTTCATAACAACTCGATGATTTAGAGACTATTATTATCTCTGTTTTTCAGACTAGGGACCTGGGGTTCACAGAGATTAAGTAATTTGCCCAGAGTCACGAGCTAATACATGGAGAAGATGAGAATGGAAACCAGACTGTAAGACTGCAGGGCCTCTGCTTTGAAGAACTTCTCTCTGCTGCCTTTAACGACTATGGGTTACACCCCACGGCTAGCACAAGGTCTGCTGTATTAGGCGCTCAATAAGTGTTCATAGAATCAATAATATATTTGTCCTGATTCTTAATTTTCTGCTGATTTAACTGTTTATGTTTATTGTCTGTTTCCCTCTAATCTATGAGCTCTCAGAGGACAGGAATCCTGTCTGACTTATAGCTATATCTCAGCTTCTGAAATTGTGCCAGGAAAAGTATTCCACAGCTATTTGTTCAATGAGTGGATGAATGAATGAGTCAGTGATCTTTATGTCAAAAATACAAACTTCCAGATAGAAACTATGCTATCCTACCCTTTTGTATTGGTTTTCTATTTCTGCTGTAACAAATTACCAAAAACTTAGTGGCTTAAGAAAAAAAAATATCTTACAATCCTGACTGCTACAAGTACCACATGGATCTCACTGGGCTAAAATCAAGGAGGCTGTGCACCCCTCCGGAGGCTCTAGGAAACATCCGTTTCCATGCTCTTTCCAGCTTCTAGAGGCCTCCCATTTGCTTGGATCCTGGCCCACTTCAATTTTCAAACCTGGCAACATTGCACCTTTTTGTGCCTTTTTTCCAAAGTCACATTTTTCTCTGACTGACTCTCCTCTTCTGCCCCTTTTAAGGACTCTTGTGATTACATTGGGCCCGTTTGATAATCCAGAATAATCTGTTTTAAGGTCAGCAAATTAGCAACATTAATTCCATTAGCAAACTTAATTCCTTTTTGTCATTCAAATTAACATTTTCACACGTTACAGAGATTAGGACATGAACATCTTTGAATGGCATTATTTTGCCTACTGTATCTTTCCACCTTTACAAATTTCTCTGACCCCTCCTGCATATCCTTCACTTCAGATATAAATAAATTGCTTCTTCATAATTTTTTAAACCTCTGCATGGTACTGATCTCTTACCAGCTTGTATTATACTTATGGGTATATATATCTTATCCCCCAACAACACAATGGACCCTTTGCCAGAAGACACACACAACTTCATACCTCACAGAATTTAAGACAGTGAGAACTTTGTGTATAGATTTAACAATATGTGTCTGTATAGGAACATCATATAGTTTAGTTCTTCAGCCACAATTTCTAAAAGACAAAGATAAGTATGTACAAGGCACTAAACAAAGAAAAAGAAAAGTTGAAGGCAGACGGACAAAGATACAAGGTAAGAGAGACGTGTGTGCTAGGATGTGGGTGCTGTATGTGAGGTAAATTGTGTTGTGATAACAAGAACAATAATAATAATTTTTAAACTGCCATTTAATGTGCTAAGCTCTGCACTGAGATTTAATTGCAATATCTAATTTAAATTACGTTTATAGACTGTGAGGTAGATCAGCCTCATTATACAGGTTAGAAAAATGAAGCTCAGGAAACTTAAGTGAAAGACTGAGAAGAGTACTTTGTATACATATATAATTCCTACAAAAAAATCTGACCTTTATATTCATTTTATATCTGAGTAAACTAAACTTCAGAAAAGTTGGTAATTTTCCCAAGGTCACGCTCATATCTAGCGTCAGAGCCAGAATTAGAAGGTAGATATTTCTGGAACAAAAGAGTATTCAAACTCCCACAGAGTTTCAGAGAATGCTTAGAAAGATACTATGTCCTTGACATAAAGATGCATAAAAAATGGAAGACCTTAAATGACCACGTTTATTTAGTATATGAATTCTGATACGTTTATGATGAAAGTGAATAACAACAGCTATGTCTTAACTTTATTGGGAAGATTTGTGTTTTTTGTTGATACTCTATAAAGAAAATATATGATCATGCTCTGCATGATCCCTAAATAAATAGGTTTACAAAAAAAATAAGTAATCAATGTATCAGTATATATTTATATACACACATATATAGTTTGTTTTTTAATAATAGCTGTATTGAGATAGAATTCATATATCATAAAACTCACCCTTTTAAAGTGTACAATTCAGTGATTTTTAGTATGCTCACAGAATTTTGCAACCATCACCACTAATTTTGAAACATTTTTATTACCGCAAAAGAAACTCCACACTCATTAGCCATCGCTTCCATTCCCTGCCCAAACCATTACCTCCCCCAACCCATCCAAGCCCTAGGCAACCATTAATCTAATGTCTATCTAGATTTGCCTGTTCTGGACATTTCCAACAAATGGAATCATACAATATAGGGTGTTTCGTGACTGACTTTTTTCACTTACAATATTTTCAAGGTCCATTCATGTTGTCACATGTATCAGTACTCCATTCTTTTTTGTGGCCAAAAAAATATTTCATTGTATAAATATTTCATTATATGAAGAAAGGAGGGAAAAGGAAGAGAGAAAGGTGAGAGAAAGAGAGGGGAGATGAGGAAAAGGGAGGTAAGAAAAGGGGGGAAGTGAGAGGATAGCAGAGAGAAAGAAGGAAGAAAGGAAGGGTGAGAGGGAGGGAGGGAGAGAGGAAGGAAGGAAGGGAGGAAAGAGGTCAATGGGAAAGAGGCAATGTAAGATATGGTTACAGATATGGGCGAGTGAGGAAAGTGACTGAAATATTGAGATTAGCCTTGAAAAGGTGCAGAGAGAGAAAGCTCATCCAATTGGAGGAAACTGGATAAGAAAGCTGTGGAAGTAAGGCAAATTTGGCAGCAGAGGGAATTTAGTGGAACATCAACTACCTGGTTCTTAATTTTTTAAATGAGATACATATAAAGGAATTAAAACTTACCCAATTTATCAAGTGTGTATTTTTGACTTGTGCCGTGTCTAGCTCTATCTGAAGCACGGTGAAGGATTCAGAAGAAATGAAAGCTATGGCCCATGATATTCAACTGCTTGTAAAATCAAGCTTGGTTTATTTTTTTTCCGAAGAATTCATATTTTAGGAATTTTATAGAATCAGAAATTCAGGCTTGAGTCTAACTTTCCCTTACACATACTTGAGTTCCCTTCTACCACATGCCCAGCAAGTGGGTTTTCAGTTTCTGCCTGAATACTTTCAGGGATAAACAACTCTCTCCTTCCTAGGACAACTCTTACCAAGTGCTAAGGGAACAAGTTTTGAAGCCATATGCTATCTGGCTTCAAATTCTGCTTCTACCACATAAAAGATAAGTGACCTTGGAAACCTGTCTATGCTTAGTTTTCTCATCTATCAAGCAGAAATAATGAACATACTTAACTTAGAGGACTGTTGTAAGGATTCAGTAAGTTAATATATGCAAAGAATTTAGAACAGCCTGGCATATTCTGTGTGTTTGGTAAATGATAGCTCTGGCTGTAAGATCACATAATCTATTTTTAAATTTTTTCTGATATAGAGCAAAATTTTGATCTATGTGGCTTCTACCCATAGGTTCAAGTTCCACCTCTTCCATCCTAGGCCCTAAAAATCCTAAATTCCTGCTTTAGTGCATGTGTGAAATCTAAGAACCATGTTGTTTCTAGAATATCCTACTCCCCAGTATTGGCTTGGTTAAATTCATTTATAATAAATATTCATTTTTACACCCTTTGAGTAACACTATAGCATTCTTAAACAAAATATTTTAATATTTTATATTTTAATAGCTGCAGTGTATTTATCCTGTACATTTACTCTAATTTATGTAGTAGTTTTATTGTTGGAAATTTACATTTTCTTCACTTTTGTTACAAATAAAATTATTATATAAAGTTTTGACTATATTTCTGATCATTTTATCAGATCCAATTACTATAAACAAAATTATTGTCTATAAAGTACACAAAATGATTTTCTATTCTGTCATCACATTCTTACACACAATGAGTTTTGTTACTTTTTACTTATTTGAGGAAATTTTTAAATATTTTTCTTTATAAATCTTTAAATTATGGATTTAAAGAATTGACGAAATTTCTTTGTAGGGTTCTTCAAAGAGTTTCAACATGTATGTTAGAAATATTAAAAGGGAGGAGGTTGTATTCAGTGTCCCAACATAGTTGTCCCTGAAACTCTTTCCTTTGTGTATGGGGAACATGATTTGAGGAATTCAGTACTGGAGCATTGGAATAATTCTCTGGTTACAAACAGCAGAAAAGATGGGGGCTTTTTAGGAATGAAAAATTTCCTTTCCTTGTCCGTTTTTCCATTTATTTGCATAGCACCATTTCCTAGGAAGGCCCCAGGTAGAATTTTATGTTGTAAACCAAAAGATGGTGCTTCATGCGGAATAATGAAGATAACACTTACCCTCCCCAAAATGAGGTAGGAGGATTCAGCAGAGGATCTACACTAATAAACACTTCAGAAAGTAAAAATTAACATATGCTGGAACAACTATCTCTTAATTAAATGTTTTCAGCAAGTCCCATGGGAACTCAGCTGTCTAAAAACATTAAGAACTGCTAGAAAACTGCATATTTTGACTAGAATACAACAAAAATTTAGTGAAGACATTAAGATCACTGCAGTTAAATGGTCTCTTGAAGTAATCATCTCTCTAGAGTTGAGGAAGAAATTTCACATATGGAGATATGTTCTGAATAATCACAGACAAATAAAATGGAATTTAAGAAAAAAGAGAACAGACCTGGTTGAATTTTTAGTTTAGCCACTAACATTGCTGCTGTGATATTGGGCGAGCCTTTATAGGTCATCTGTCTGTTTCCTCTTTTATAAGATGGGGATAATAAGGCTCTCTGCTTTAGTGGCAGCATGAAAAAAGAGACTTTGTCACATACTAACAACTGCAAATTTGAGAAATTGCTGTTATTTTCTGATCATACATGGGCAAAATTGGAAGAAAGTAAAGATTTTTTTTATGCCTATTCAAAAAGGTTAGAATTTGAAAGAAAACAATTTCTTCAGACTTGAGATTTATTCTCTCTTTACCGAACCAAAGCAGTATTCGCTCATCTGTATAAATTCAATTATGGAAGTATTTGTTGAACATTTTCTATGCATTCAAATCTGGATTAATAACTATCAAATAATACAAAAGCTCTGTGACTGGTATCAGAAGATACAGGTTGGACTCCTAGCCTTGATCTTTTAATACCTATGTGAATTCAGACAAGTCACTTCACTTCTTTTTGTACTCCATTTTGTTCATCTATAAAATAGTTTCAGTAATAAATGCTACCTTTCAGGTTCTTGAAGGGATAAATCAAATAATGTACAAAAAACGTTTCATTAACTATAAGATGTTTGCAAATGTTAGTGATTATTCCAGGAAAATTGGGAAAAAAGAAAACTTGAGCCTTAGTTTTGACACTATCACAAAGTCTCTTTATGTCTAGACACTGAAATTGCTTAAAATCTCGTTGGGAAATATTTCTCCCTCTCTTGCTCTTAGAAAATGCTCAACCAAGCATGTTGTCCTTGGATAAGCACTCACAGCCCCTTTGCAGGTCTGACCCAAATCTTTCTTTCTTCTTCTCTCATATCCATTAATCAAAACTGTGCCATCTCCTGTCCAGTTTCTTCACTAAACAGTGATGCTACTAGTTGCTAATGTCAAAATACAATATATCATCTGTGATAGATATAATTTTTCACACTGTCCTTGAATTAGAATTAACACCTACAATGTTTGCCAAGTGACATTGAAATATCACTCAACAAGGGTTAGAATGTATTTCTTCAACCTACTAACGTTAAACGTAACCA
The DNA here is from genome assembly GCF_057802395.1 of Ceratotherium simum simum. Lineage (NCBI taxonomy): Eukaryota > Metazoa > Chordata > Mammalia > Perissodactyla > Rhinocerotidae > Ceratotherium > Ceratotherium simum. Next base: position 37,856,550 of record NC_141906.1, read on the forward strand.
TATGACTTGCTTAGGCCAATGAAATGAAGACGGAAGTTTTAATGTACTGATTCTGGCCAAGACCTCAAAAGATACCACATGTTCCTGCTATTTTTCTTGGGATTCTGTGATCTGCCATGAGAAGAAAATGTCCCAGGTAGCCTCTATTCCAAAGACAATATGGATACATATGGAGCATGTTAGGAGTATGTTTAAATTTTAAGAAAATGCCAAACTTTTCTAAAATAGTCATATCATTTTATATTCCCATCAGCAGTGTATGAATATTTCAGTTGCTGCACATTCTAGACTTATAATTTTCTGATTTTTTTTTAATTTTAGCCATTCTAATGATATTTAGTGGTAGCTCATTTGTGGTTTAATTTGCATTTTCCTGATGACTAAAGATGTCGAGCAGATTCCAATATGCTTATTGGTCTTCTGTATATCTTCTTTTATAAAGTGTCTGTCCAAATCTTGTGCCTATGTTTTAGGCATAGGCAAATTTATTTAAATAGATTTATTTTCATTGTTCACTAATTCTTGTCCACCCTTCAAAGTTTTTTGAACCATCTGAACTTATTTTTTTAAATTTTAGTTATTATACTTTTCAGATCAAGGATTTCTTTTCTTAATAGTTTCCATTTATCTGTTGAGATTTCCTATCTGCTCACTCATTAAAACCATTCTTATTTAGTTCTTTGAATATATAGTTCTTTAATTATATAAACATATTTGTAACAGATACTTTGAAGTCTGTCTGCTAATGCAACATCTGTGACCCCTCATAGTCGTATCAGAAAGTAGCAAACTCAAAAGTCTCAACTTATGTAGCTCTGTCTTTCAAGGTTAGAATTCTCTCCGATCTCTGTCTGTTTTACATTGGACTCCTGGTGTACCCCCTCATTTGCATATTATGTAGACAGCCAGAAATTTAGGCAAGTTTGTGTACAGATTTTCAATTTCTTCCCCTCTTTTTCCTTCTCACCTCAAGCTGATCAGGCTGTGGTTTTCTGCTGCCATTACCAGGAGATTGGGTAATACCCTCAGACAAAAAAAAAAGAAAAGCCACAAACTCATAGTTCTTAGCTGTTACACAAAGTTTTTCAAGAGTAAACTTTTCCTAGTTCCACCTGATTTATGATGTTCCAGTGCCTTTAAATCATTTTTTTGTCCCAGTATTATGTTATCTGTAACAGAATTTAATGATCACTTACTCCACTACCATTATCAGAATTCAGTTTGATTTCATTTTAACTTAAAACATTTAAAAGACATTTATGTAGGACCAAGGTCTTTTATTTTTTCTGGCCTATTGATTGGATTCTAGTGAATATTCTTGCATGAATCGTACCCATAATTGATCTAGCTTTTGTTATTTTGAAATGGAATGATAATTTAAAATACTTGTGAAATTGAGTTCCAAACCCTAGATATTTATGACATCTTCATCATTGTCTTACCCACACAAAGTCATATAATTTTTTTGCTTCATCTTTATAGTCTTTCCAAAGCAATCAAAACTATTTGCATGTTCATATTTTATCAATTTATTTAAATACAATTAAATCACATAATTACAATACCAAGTAAATACCACATAAACAGTTTTTGGGGAAAAAAAGTCTGAACCTTGGCATGCAAACATTATTTTTGCAGGAAAAAGTGTATGGGCATACTAGAGAGTAGTCTGCTAGCACCGAGAATTCAGAGGGTTTGGTCATCAATTAGTATGTTCTACAGAGGCTATGGAGAGAGATGGTTAACTGAATGAGTTCGTTAAGTGAAAGTCCTCTAAGAGAGTGTCCACTTTATTATGCTCTCCATTTTATATCTGAAGAATATGAACTTCAGAAAGAGGAATAATTTTCTCAAGTTTATACAACTGGTTGTGCCAACAAGCCAATGGAACCCATGTTCTCTTTCTGATCATGAGCTTTTTCTATATATTACGTTTTCCTGAAAGCCTGTGTTGTATTCTGTGTCTCCTTTAGGGTACAAGATACTTTTTCTAAGTCACCATAGGAAAACATGCCTGAGAAAAACTCAAGAGGTATTTTTTTTTTTAAATCTCTGGTGTTCCATTAGCCAGCAAGTTGTTGAAGTTCACCCTACTGTAGATTAGATTAAAAATGCACCAGGGACTGTTGTATTGCAGCTGAAAATTGCATCTACCTGCATGAAGTAATTGACTGAATGATAAAGTTTTTAACATAATCTAGTTAAACCAAAATTAAACCTTACAAACCTTGGCCTTCCTATTTCTTTTGCTATAGTGCAAGCCAGCCAAGTCATTCATTTCCTCTTGCCTACTTATTTAAACATGGTTCTAAATCACTAAACATACACTGCATTTGGTTAGAAAATTGTACTAATTTTACTTTGAAAAGTGTAATACCAGCAAAATCATTCTCCTAAGATGTAAACTTTGCTTTGCATTCATCCCTAAGATCTCCAATGCTAAAAGTGTATATATCTATATCTGTATATGTATCTATATCAATCTAAATATTTGTATATTAATACTTTTATCTTGCTTTTGTATAATAACTACAGAGACTCATAATGACATGTAGGATTCATAGTTCTCTTCAACCAAAATTTTGGATTTTGCAAATTACCATTCATGGTAGACACAAGATTCATAAATTCTTAAAATTAGAAGATATTTTAGTTACCAATTAGTCCATTGGTTTCCAGTGTTGTAGTCCCATTTCTAGTGATCCTTTGGTTAGTATCAGTACTCTGGAAGCTATTTTCAAATTTTCCAAAAAAATCATCAAAATCATACATTTACTTAGTTAAGGTCCATAAGGTAGAAAAAACATCAAGGTAAATTTATATCAATTTAGAGTGACAATATGTAAAACTTATGCTATGGTTGACAAAAATTTAAATAATTACTAACTAATAAATTCAATCTTATGGGAATATTCTTTCAAAATATGGGATTGGAAAAGTAATAAAAATTTTAGGAGATACTAATCTGATCCCTTCATATCATCATTAATTTTATAGGTACAAAAACTAAGACAAGACAAAGATGACAACTGCCTTCTCTAAGATGACAAAAAGTCACTTCAAAAACTGGAGGTGCCTGTATCTGATATATTTACCTGCAGTTGTAATTGATTGTCAGAAATTATTCTACCTAGGTACTCAATAACACATAAGTGAGCAGTGTGCATATTAGATGTCATGTCATGAGAAGACTGGCAAGATTTTTGAGACACGTGCTTGCGTAAACCATGTGCATGATTTAAAACTGGATGATATGATATAAAGTGAAGTGGTGCCCTTCCATTATCCAATACAAACACATATTTTTTGTCCCTCATCCATCCCAACTAGTTTTAAGGACCATATTGAGGTGAATAACGCATGCTATAAAAATGTTGGAACATCGTTCCTAGAGAAGATATTCACCCGTTTCCCAATTTCCCTGGGGAGATTATCTGCTGCTTGTTTATTCTGACTACAGAGACAGAGGGTAAAGTTAATTGTACTCCATAACTGATGGCATATTATCACCATTGTTCACAGTATGACTCTTAAATTGTTTTTTTCTTCTTTCTAATCCCGGGTTTCCATATGCAGTTCCTCTCTCGCCAATGGATACTCACTCTAAAATGCTGACTGTATGTTTTAGACTTTAATGTATCTATATACACTATATATTGTTGATATGTGCGTACTTATGTTCCTTCTGTAAACTTTTATTATTTCCTTATACATAAGTAAAGTATCAAATTATGATTGAATTATCACCAAATTATGAATAAATTATCGCAAAGTAACACAGCCATGTAATTACTATTCAACTCAGGAAATAAAACATTACCAGCAGTCAAGATGGCCCCCCAGTTCTCCCTTTCAATTTCTACCTCATTTTTTTCTCCCTAACTACCACCAGACTGACTTTTAACACCATAGGTTTGTGAATTCTTATTGGTTTGGAATTTTCTCATTAAAAATTTTTCTAATTATTGGAATAATTTATTTAATATTTGTAGGACTATCTAGACTTGTTTTTTTTTAACCTTATGTCAGTTTCAAGAATTGTACTTGCCTCAAAATTTATCCATTTTATATGAATTTTATGAGAATATAATAATTTTTTCATAATATTGAATTATTATCTTAATGCCTATACATTCTGCAGTGATGTCCACTTTTCATTCCTGTTATTATGTCTTCTTTTCTTTATTTATTAATTCTTCTTTGCTAGAGGTTTTTATTTATGTATTTATTTTGGTCTTATCAAAGAGTTAACTTTAGGTTTAGCTAATCTTCTATAGTAAAGGTTTGTTTTCAGTTTCACTTCATGCTTTTCTGTTTTTAATTTACTATTTTTTTACTTTTTTGGGATTTATTTTATTATCCTTTTGATAATTTCTTACACTGGGTACTTAGATAATTGATTCTCAGCTTTATTTGTTTCATTATATATGCATTTACAAAATTTCTCTCTAAGCCCTTTTTTATTTTCACCCTATAAGTTTTATTTTTTTTTTAAAGATTTTATTTATTTATTTTTTCCCCCCAAAGCCCCAGTAGATAGTTGTGTGTCATAGCTGCACATCCTTCTAGTTGCTGTATGTGGGACACGGCCTCAGCATGGCCGGAGAAGCGGGGCGTTGGTGCGAGCCCGGGATCCGAACCCGGGTCGCCAGCAGTGGAGCGCGCTCACTCAACCACCAAGCCACAGGGCTGGCCCCACCCTATAAGTTTTGATATGAGTATTTTAATCATCAGTCAGTTCAAACTATTCTCTTATTTCTACTTTAAATGTATTCTTTTGCCTATAAGTTATTTAGAAACAATTTACAAATGTATTGGGCTTTTTAACTTATCCTCTTCCTATTGATTTCTAACTTATCTGCATTGTGATGAATGAATACTCTATATGATTTCAATATGTAAAGTTTTTTGAGTCTTGATTTGGAGACCGCCATATAGTAGATTTTGATAAATGTTTCATGTTCACCTGAAAAAAATTTACATATACATAGCAGAATTGCAGATTTGTGATGAAGCATTCCATATATATTAATTAGCTCCAATTTTAAATCATGTTATTTACATATTCTGTATTCTAACTGGTTTTTTTTTGCTTGTTTTATCAGTTACGAAAAAAATGTGTGTTCAATTCTACCATACCATTCTGGATATATTTTTATTTATATTCTCATAAATTTCTCATTTTAAATTTGAACCTGTGGTATTACACTCATACAAATCTGTAATTGTGTTATCTACTTGAGGATGTATATTGATTCTTTATAATTATAAATTATTCTTTTTAACCTCTAGGGTTTGCTTTATGTCTTAAATACTTGCTGTTATAGTAAAATCAGGTTTCTTTTGATTAAAGTTCACATAGTATAACTTTCTATATTCTTTTACTTTCGTCCTGTCTGTAATCTTATATAAGGCATGTTTTTAGTAAGAAGCCAATAGTCTGTTTTTGTTTTTGTTTTGTTTTTTTAATTCAGCCAAGCAGTCTCTGGGTTTTTGTTTTTTTTTTACATTGCATTTGATTTTTATCTTTCTTTTTTATACTTTTTGTTTTCCAATTATTTTATTGAGGTCATAAAGGTTTGTAACATTGTATAATTTCATTTATGTATAGACTGCCTCATGCTCATCACCAATAGTCTAATTTTTATCCGTCGCCATACATATGTGCCCCTTTACCCCTTTTGCTCACCTCCCAACCCCCTTTCCCGCTGGTAACAACTAATCTGTTCTCTTTATTCATGAGTTTGTTTACCTTCCACATATGAGTGAAATCATTCAATGTTTGTCTTTCTCTGTATGGTTTATTTCACTTAACATCATACCCTCAAAGTTGATCCATGTTGTTGCAAATGGGACTATTTTGCTTTTTTATGGCTGAGTAGTATTCCATTGTATACATATATATCACATCTTCTTTATCCATTCGTCAGTTGAAGGGCACTTGGCTTGCTTCTACATCTTAGCTATTGTAAATAATAATGCTGCAATGAACATAGGGGTGCATAACTCTCTTTGAATAGTTGATTTAAAGTTCTTTGGATAGATACCCAGTAGTGGGAAAGCTGGATTATATGGTATTTCCATTTTTAATTTTTTGAGAAATCTCCACACTGCTTTCCATAGTGGCTACACCAATTGGCATTCCCACCAGCAGTGTATGTGGGTTCCCTTTTCTCCACATCCTCTCCAACATTTGTTAATTTTTGTCTTGGTAATTATACCCATTCTGACAGGTGTAAGGTAATATCTCATTGTAGTTTTTACTTGCATTTCCCTAATAATTAGTGATGTTTAACATCTTTTCATGTGCCTGTCGGCCCTCTGTATATCTTCTTTGGAAAACCTTGGTACACATCCACTGACCATTTTTTGATCCAGTTGATCATTTTTTTCTTGTTGAGTTGTATGAGTTCTTTATATATTTTGGAAACTAACCCTTTATTGGATATAGGATTTACAAATATTTTCTCCCAGTTGTTGGGTTGTCTTTTCATTTTGTTCATGGTTTCCTTTGCCTTGCCGAAGCTTTTTAGCCTGATGTAGTCCCATTTGTTTATTTTTTCTTTTGTTTCCCTTGCCTGAGTAGACAGGGTATTCAAAAATATGCTGCTAAGACCAATGTCAAAGAGTGTATTGCCTATATTTTCTTCTAGGAGTTTTATAGTTTTAGGTTTTATCTTCAAGTCTTTAATCTATTTTGAGTTAATTTTTGTGTGTGGTGTGAGATAATGGTCTACTTTCATTCTTTTGTATGTGGCTGTGCAGTTTTCCCAACACTGTTTATCAAAAACACTTTCCTTTCTCTATTGTGTTTTCTTGGCTCCTCTGTTGAAGATTAGCTGTCCATAGATGTGTGGTTTTATTTCCGCTCTTTCAATTCTGTTCCGTTGATCTGTGTGTCTGTTGTGCCAGTACCATGATGTTTTGATTACTATAGCTTTGTAGTATATTTTGAAGTCAGGGATAGTGATGCCTCCAGCTTTGTTATTTTTTCTCAGGATTGCTTTGGCTATTTGGAGTCTTTTATTGTTCCACATAAATTTTAGGAGTTGGTTCTATTTCCTTGAAGAATGTCATTGGGATTCTGATTGGGATTGCATTGAATCTGTAGATTGCTTTAGGTAGTACAGACATTTTAACTGTGCTTGTTCTTCCGATCCACGAGCAGAATCTTTCCATTTCTTTATGTCGTCTTCGATTTCTTTCAATAATGTCTTATAGTTTTCAGTGTATAGGTCTCTCACCTCTTTGGTTAAATTTATTCCTAGATATTTTATTCTTTTTGTTGTGATTGTAAATGGGGTTGTATTCTTGACTTCTCTTGCTGCTAGTTCGTTATTAGTGTGTAGAAATGCATCCGATTTTTGTAAGTTGATCTTGTACCCTGCAACTTTGCTATAGTTGTTGATTATTTCTAATAGTTTTCTGGTGGATTCTTTAGGGCTTTCCATATATAGAAAAATCTTGTCTGCAAACAACAAGAGTTTCACTTCTTCCTTTTCAACTTGGATAACTTTTATTTCTTTTTCTTGCCTAATTGCTCTAGTCAAAATCTCCAGTACTATGTTGAATAGGAGTGGCAAGACTGGACACCCTTGTCTTGTTTCTATTCTCAGAGGGATGGCTTTCAGATTTTTACCTTTAAGTATAATGTTGGTTGTGGGTTTGTCACATATGGTCTTTATTACATTGAGATACTTTCTTTCTACACTCATTTTATTGAGAGGTCTTATCATAAATGGATATTGGATCTTGTCAAATGCTTTCTCTGCATCTATTGAGATGATCATGTGATTTTTATTCCTCATTTTTTTAATGTGGTGTATCATATTGATTGATTTGCAGATGTTGAACCATCCCTGTGTCCCTGGTATAAATCCCATTTGATCGTGGTGTATGAGCCTTTTAATGTATTGCTGTATTCGGTTTGCCAATATTTTGTCGAGGATTTTTGCATCTACGTTCATCAGTGATATTGTCCTGTAATTTTCATTCTTTGTGTTGTCTTTGCCTGGTAATGGTATGAGGGTCATGTTGGCTTCATAGGATGAGTTAGGGAGTGTTCCATATTCTTCAATTTTTTGGAATAGTTTGAGAAGGATGGGTATTAAATCTTCTTTGAATGTTGGTAGAATTCTCCAGAGAAGCCATCTGGTCCTGGACTTTTGTTTTTGGGGAGGTTTTTGATTACTGCTTCAATCTCTTTACTTGTGATTTGTCTATTCAGATTTTCTTTTTCTTCTTTATTCAGTTTTGGGAGTTTGTATGAGCCTAAGAATTTATCCATTTTTTCTAGGTTATCCAATTTGTTAGCATATAGTTTTTCATAGTATTCTCTTATAATTCTTTGTATTTCTGTGGTATCTGTTGTAATTTCTCCTCTTTCATTTCTAATTTTATTTATTTGCATCTTGTCTCTTTTTCTCTTAGTGAGTCTGGCTAAGAGTTTGTCACTTTTGTTTATCTTCTCAAAGAACCAGATCTTAGTTTCAGTGATCATTTCTACTGTTTTTTTTAGTCACTATTTCCTTTATTTCTGCTCTAATTTTTATTATTTGCCTCCTTCTGCTGACTTTGGGCTCTGTTCATCTTTTTCTAGTTCTATTAGGTATAGTTTAAGATTACTTATTTGAGATTTTTCTTATTTGTTGAGGTGGGCCTGTATTGCTATGAGTTTCCCTCTTAGAACCGCTTTTTCTGCATCCTATAAGAGTTGGTAGGTTATATTTTCATTTTCATTTATATCCAGGTATTTTTTTAATTTCTCTTTTGATTTCTTCATTAATCCAGTGGTTGTTCAGTAGCATGTCATTTAGTCTCCACATATATGTGACTTTCCCAGCTTTTTTCTTGCAGTTGATTTCTAGTTTCATAGTATTGTGGTCAGAAAAGATGCTTGATATGATTTCAATCTTCTTAAATTTATTGAGGCTTGCCTTGCTTCCCAACATATGGTCTATCTTTGAAAATTTTCCATGTGCACTTGAGAAGAATGTGTATTCTGCTGTTTTTCGATGGAATGTTCTATATATATCTATTAATTCCATCTGATCTAGTGTTTCATTTAAATCCACCATTTCTTTGTTGACTTTCTCTCTGGATGATCTATCCATTGATGTAAGTGGGGTGTTGAGATCCCCTACTATTATTGTGCTGTTGTTAATTTCTCCCTTTAAGTCTGTCAATAGTTGCTTTATATACTTTAGTGCTCCTGTGTTAGGTGCATATAGTCGTAAATATCAATGTCCTCTTGGTGGAATGTCCCTTGTATCATTATATACTGCCCCCTTTGTCTCTCATTGTCTTTTTTATCTTAAAATATGCTTTGTCTGATATAAGTATGGCAACACCTGATTTATTTTGTTTGTCATTTGCTTGGAGTGTTGTCTTCCATCCCTTCACTTGGAGCCTGTGTTTATCTTTAGAGTTGAGATGTGTTTCCTGGAGGCAGCATATTGTGGGGTCTTGTTTTTTAATCCATCCGGCTACTCTGTATCTTTTGATTGGAGAATTCAATATTTACATTTAGAGTGATTACTGATATATGAGGGCTTAATACCACCATCTTTTTCTCTTGTTTTCTGTTTGGTATATATTTACATTGTTTCTCTTCCCTTGAATTTCTGACTGGCATTTCAGTTTGGTGGTTTTCTCTGTTTTCTCCTCATTTATGAATTGTGGCTCTGCTCTGATTTTTTGTTTAGCAGTTACCATGAGTTTTGTGTAAAAGATCTTGTAGATGAGATAGTCCATTTTCTGATAGCCTCTTATCTCCATTAGCCTATGCAGGTTCTATCCCTTTCCTCTTCCCCTTCTGAGTTATTGTCATCAAAAATTATTCTGCTTTGGGCCAGCCCCGTGGCTTAGCGGTTAAGTGCACGCGCTCCGCTGCTGGCAGCCCAGGTTTGAACCCCAGGCATGCACCGATGCACCATTTCTCCGGCCATGCTGAGGCCACGTCCCACATACAGCAACTGGAAGGATGTGCAATATGATGTACAACTATCTACTGGGGCTTTGGGGGAAAAAATAAATAAATAAAAAATTTAAAAAAAATTATTCTGTTTTGTGCTGTGAGTTTGTGACTAAATTGAAGCATTTACAGTTATTTTTGGTGCTTTCCTTCCTTGTATCTTTTATGTTATAATTAAGTGTTTGCTAACCTGTTCTGATAGCTGCAATATCTGATTTTGTCTGTCTGTTTATCTCCTTGATCAAAGCTTTATAGACCTTTGTCTTTTCGTTTCAGCTTTCCTGAAATGATGAGAGCTTCCTTCATCATTTCTTGTAAGGGAGGTCTAGTGGCAATGAACTCCCTCAGCTTCTGTTTATCTGAGAAAACTTTTATTTCTCCATCATATCTGAAGGATAGTTTTGCTGGATAGAGTATTCTTGGCTGAAAGTTTTTGTCTTTCAGTATTTTGAATGTATCATTCCATTCTCTCCTAGCCTGTAAGGTTTCTGCCAAGAAATCCACTGATAGCCTGATAGGGGTTCCTTGTAGGTTATTTTCTTCTGCCTTGCTGCCCTTCGTATTTGTATTTTTTCTTTGTCATTGACTCTTGCCAGTTTTACTATTATATGTCTTGGAGAAGGTCTTTTACATTGATGTAATTAGCAGTTCTATTGGCTTCAGGTACTTGTAAGTTCAGTCCCTTCCCCAGGTTTGGGAAGTTCTCAGCTATTATTTCTTTGAACAAGCTCTCTGCTCCTTTCTCCCTCTCTTCTCCCTCTGGAATATATATAATCCTTATCTTGCTTTTCCTAACTGAGTTAGATATTTCTTGTAGAATTCTTTCATTTTTTAAAAATCTTAGTCTGTCTCCTCTTCCACCTGAAGTGTTTCTTTATTTCTATTCTCTAAATCACTAATTCTGTTCTCCATGACATCAGCTTTATTTTTTAAGGATTCTAGATTATTTTTTATCTCATTAATTATGTTCTCCATACCCAAAATTTCTGTTTGGTTTTTTTTTTTTTTTAATAGTTTCAGTCTCTTTGGTGAAGTATTCCTTCTGCTCATTAATTTTATTCATGAGCTAATTGAACTGTCTTTCTGAGTTTTCTGGTAACTTGTTGAACTTCTTCATGACAGCTATTTTGAATTCTCTGCCATTTTGATTTTAAATTTCTGTGACTTCAGGTTTGGTTTCTAGAGACTTGTCGTTTTCCTTCTGCTCTGAAGTGTCATTGTGGTTTTTCATGGTGTATGATAAACTGATCATTTACTGGTGCATTTGTGGTGGTATCAGGTCACAGATTCGACCTGCTACTGCTGGAGGGAAGCAGGATCCGTGTTTCTGATCACATCCTGTCTTCTGGAAGTTGTACAGGTATGGTGGGCACTCCTGCATGGCGGGATAGCATTTGCATGTGCACTGGGCTGCTTCCACCTGTGCTTACAGTCATACTGGCTGCTGTGCTTGGTGGGCAGGGCTTCTTTGCAGGGTCCAAGCCAGGGCCACTTGGGGGTATGGCAGCATGGTGAGTGTGAGGGCCACACTAATGTTCACACATGCACCCAGGGCTGCTGCCACCTCATCTTGCAGTCACGCCATGGCATGTTCCCACTGGCAGGGCAGCGGCAGCATGGTGGGTGCTCCCACAGGTTGGGAAAGAATTTGTGCATGTGTGCAGGACTGCTGCTGCCTCCTCTTACAGTTGCACTGGGTTGAGTTCCCATTGGCATGGCCATTGTGGCATGGTGTGCACTCCCTTAGGCCAGGATAGCATTCATATGCAGTCTGGACTGTCCCAACCTCCTCTTAGAGTAGCACCAGCTGCTGTGTGAGGACCCATGACCTGGCTCACTGCTGCTGGGGAGGGGTAGGGTAGCATTCACTCATCTCCACTACTTCCTGGAGATTCAGTCCATCCACCTTCAGGTGTATAGCTGCGTGGGTCACTCAGGCATCCTGTTGTGTTGTGTGGGTATCCTCCATTGGTCAATGAATGTCCGTTTAGTTGTAATTCAGAGGGTAAGAGGCAAAGAGAACAGTTCACTCCACTGTACTGTGGGATGTCACTCCTGCAATCTTTGCTTTTAATAGCCATTAATAGATCATTTTTGTATGAGAAAATTACAGATGTATTTGTCTTTATGCCACCAAACTATTTTCCTTCTATTCACTATTCTTGTTTTATGTTTTTCTTTCTGCTTTCTTGCTCATTTTGATTGATTATTATTTCATTTATCTTCTATTATAATATATTAGATATATCAGCTTTTCTGTTCTTTTAGTTTTTTTTGTATGTGTGTGAGGAGATTAGCCCTGTGCTAACATCTGCCAATCCTCCTCTTGTTTTTTTTTTGCTGAGGAAGACTGGCCCTGGGCTAACATCCATGCCCGTCTTCCTCCACTTTATATGGGACGCCGCCACAGCATGGCTTGCCAAGCAGTGTGTCAGTGCATGCCTGGGATCCGAACCGGTGAACCCCAGGCTGCTGCAGCAGAGCACGTGCACTTAACTGCTTGTGCCACGAGGCCAGCCCTTGTTCTTTTAGTTTTTACCCTTGAGTTTGGAACACACATTTTTGATATATTAAAATATAATCTAATTTAGACAAGGATCTTAAAGCACTGTAATGCCAATTTTCTTCTTCCCAATGTATATGCTTTCTTGAGGTGTAGTTTAATTCCATATATACTCTACATCTTATTTTTATTTAGCTTCATCCACATATTCACCCTTTATGACAATTATGGTTTTCTACTACATCTCTGAACATGCATATAGAATCATTATATCTTTATGTGAAAAATAGCTTTTAATAATTCCTTTAGTGCAATTTCCATATGATCACTTCTGCCATATTTTATTTGGCTGAAATACCCATAATTTTGCATTCATTTATGAGCAACGTAATTGTTGAGTATAGATTTCTAGACTGGCAATCATTTTCTTTATTACATTAGATAAATCATTCCATTGCTTACTGGTATTCATTGTCCTTATTAGGAATTCAACTCTCCCCTTTATTATTAATCTTTTGAAATATTATTTATAGTTGTTTTAAATGTTTTCTCTTTGTTTTTGTTTTTTCAAAACTCATTACATATGATTGTGTTTGTGTTCATCTTGATTTAAGTTCATAGTAATATATTTGCCTTTTCTTTGTGGTGAGGAAGATTGGCCATGAGCTAACGTCTGTTGCCAATATTCTTCTTTTTGCTTTATGAAGATGGTCCCTGAGGTAACATCTGTGCCAATCTTCCTCTACTTTGTATATGGGATGCCACCACAGCATGGCTTGATGAGCGTTGTGTAGGTCCATACCCAGGATCTAAAGCTGTGAACCCTGGGCCACTGAAGTGGAGCACACGAATTTAGCCATTATGCCACCGGGTTGGTCCCATAGTAATTTTTAAATGTGTGTTTTAATGTTATTTTTAGTTTAGTAAAATTAATAACCTTTATTACTTCAAATAAAAACAATAAAAGGGATTATAAGAAAGTACTATGAACAATTGCACACCAATAAGTTGGATAGCCTAGATGAAATGGACAAATTCCTAGAACCACAAAACCTACCAAGACTAAATCACAAAGAAATAGAAAATTTGAATTGACCTATAACTAGTAAGACGATTGAATCAGTAATCAAAAATCTTCCAACAAAGAAAAACTCTTGAAGCTGATGACTTCACTGAGGAATTCTATCAAACATTTAAAGAGAAACTAACACCAATTCTTCTCAAACTTTTCCAAAAGATTAAAGTAGAAGGAGCATTTTCTTACTTATTATTCGAGGCCAGCATTACTCTGATACCAAGGCCACAAAGTAACCATAAGAAAAGAAAACTACAAAGCAATATACTTTATGAATATTGATATAAAAGTCCTTAACAAAATTCTAGCAAACAAAATTCAGTTGCATATTAAAAGGACCCATGACCAAGGGGTATTTATTCCTGGAAAGCAAGGATGATTTAACATACAAAAACCGATCAATGTAATGTACCACGTTAAAAGGATGGAAAAAAAAAAACAAAACACATGAACATCTCAACTGATGTAGAAAAAGCATTAGACAAAACTGAAACCCATTTCATGATAAAAAACACTCAACAAACTCAGAATAGAAGGAAACTACCTTAACATAATAAAACCATATGTAAAAGCCCACAGCTAATATACTCAATAATGAATGACTGAAAACTTTTCCTCTAAGTTCAGGAACAAGGAAAGTATACCCACTCTCATTATTTCTATTCAACACAGCAATTAGGCAAGAAAAAGAAATAAAGGCATCCAAATCAGAAAGGAAGAAGTAAAATTATCTCTGTTTATAGACACCATAATCTTATATGTAGAAAACCCTAAAGACTCAGCTAAAAAACTACTAGAACTAATAAGTGAATTCAGCAAAAGGTAGGATACAAATCAACATACAAAAATCAGTTGTGTTTCTATACACTGACAACAAACTATCTGAAAAAGAAATTAGAAAAACAGTCCCATTTACAATAGCATCAAAAAGAGAAAATACTTAGACATAAACTTAACTAAGGAAGTGAAAAACTCATAAACTGAAAACTACAAAACATTGACAAAAGAAATTAAAGAAGATGCAAACAAATGGAAAGACACCCATGTTCATGGATTGGAAGGCTTCATATTGCAAAAAATAGCCCATGCTACCCAAAGCAATCTACAGATTCAACACAGTCTCTATCAAAATCCTAATGGTATTTTTTTTTTTCAGAAATAGAAAAGAAAATCCTAAATTTCACATGAAACTGAAAAAGACCTCAAATAGCAAAAATTATCTTGAGAAAGAAAAAGAAAGGTGAAGGCCTCACATTTTCTGACTTCAAAACGTATTACAAACCTACAGTAATCAAAACTGTATGATACTGGCATACAGAGAGACAAATAGACCAATAGAAGAGAATAGAACACAGTAATAAACCTTCACGTATATGGTCAAATGGTCTTTTACAAATGTACCAAGACTACACAATGGGGAAAGGATAGTCTCTTCAACAAATGGTGTTGAGAAAACTGGATATCTACATGCAAAAGAATGAAGTTGGACTCTTACCTTACACCACCTACAAAAAATAATTTTAAATGGATTAAAGATTTAAATGTTAAGACCTGAAACTATAAAATTCTGAGAAGAAAATGTAGGGGAAAATCTTTATGATATTGGATTTGGCAATGATTTTTAGGATATGACACAAAAGCAAAAGCAACAAAAGTAAAAATAGACAAATGGGACTACATTAAGCTTAAAAACTTCTGGGTAGCAAAGGAAACAATCAACAGAGTGAAAAGGCAGCCTACAGAAGGGGAGAAAATATTTGCACATCACATATCTTATAAGTTAATAACTAGAATATATTAAGAACTCCTACAACTCAACAACAGGAAAACAAATAACCCAATTTTAAAAATGGGCAGAGAACTTGAAGAGACATTTCTCAAAAAAGATATACAAATGGCAGGCAAACATATGAAAAGCTACTCAACATTATTAATTATCAGGGAAACTCAAATCAAAACCACAATCAGATATCACCTCACAGCCTTTATGGTGTCCACTATCAAAAAAAAAGGTAACAAGTGTTGGCAAGCATGTGAAAAAATTTGAAACCCTATGTACTGTTAATAGGAATGTAAAAGTGTATAGTCACTATGGAAAACAGTATGGAGCGTCTCAAAAAATTAAAAATAGAAATACCATATGAATACCATATGATCCACCAATCTCACTTCTGGGTATGTATCCAAAAGTATTGGAAACAAGATTTCAAAGACATATTTGCACACCCATGTTCACTGCAGCATTATTTACAATATCAAGAGGTGGAAACAAACTAAATGTCCATTAATGGATGAATGAATAAAGAAAACATGGTATATACATACAATGGGATATTATTTAGCCTTTAAAATGAAATAAATCCTGTCATATGCAACATGAATGAACCTTGAAGACATTATTCTAAGTGAAATAAGTCAGTCACAAAAATACAAATACTGCATGATTCCACCTAGATGAGGTATCTAAAGCAATAAAACTCTTAGAATCAGAAAGTAGTATAGTGGTTACTAGGGGCTATGGGGAAGGGAAAAAAGAGAGTAGTTTAATGGATATAGAGTTTTAGTTTTGCAAGATGAAAAAGTTTTAGAGATCTCTTGCACAACAGTGTGTGCATAATTAACACTATTGTGCTGTACACTTAAAAATGGTTAAGATGGTACATTTTATGTTATATGTTTTTACCACAATAAAAAAAAAGCAGATGAGTGATTGCCTGGAGATGCAGATGGGGCAGGAAGGAAGGAAAGAAGAGATTACAAAGACACATGAGGAAATGTCCAATATATATATCAAAGCATACAGCAGGATTTACTTGAAATGTATCAGTTTAACCAGTAAAAAAATAGAACTATCCAAGTATTAGAAGAAAACCTGGGCAAATTCTTGTATATTCTTATAATGGAGGAGTCCTTTCTAGAGAAAGCTCTGAGTGAAGAAACTATAAAAAAAGACTGATGATTAAACTACCAGATTTTCTTTTTAATTACATGAACAAAATCACCATCACCAAAGTCAAAAGACAATTCACGAACTGGGAAAAATACTTGAAATTCATATCACAGAAAAAAAGCTATCGAAATATATAAACAGCTTTCAGAAATATAGAAGAAAAGAACAAACAACCCAATGAAATAGAGTTCAAGAAACATAAAGAGATAGTTCATAAAAAAATAAATACTAGTGACCATTAAATTTATGAAAAGGTATTCAACTTCACTCAGAATAATGGACACGAAACAGAGATACTATTTTTCACCATCAAATTAACAAAATTCAATGTGTCAACACATTGTTAGCAAGGCTGTGGGACAAAGCAGTCAAGGTTTTACTTGCTTTGGGGAATATAAAAATGGAACAAATTCTATGTAGGGCAAACTGACAATATCTTTCAAAGTAACATTTGCATTTACCCTTTGACTAGCAATTACACTTCTTGAAATTTATTCTAAAGAAATGCCTGCTCATAAACAAAATATATGTATGAGGTTATATATTGCAGCATTGTTTATAATACCAAAAGATTGGAAATATATCAATCTTTAGCAAGAAATAAAACTACTCACCCCTCCTCCCATGCACGAGCGCGCACACACATGTACACACACACACAGACACACATCAACGCCTCTCCATTATCTTGAATTTCATGCTCCAGCCTTATAAAACTAGTTGTGGTTAGTGAGCACTATGTGCTTAATCACATTTCTGACCCTTTCCACTTCCTGTTTCATTCACCTTCTATGCCTAACCTTCCTGTTTTTAAACCCTCTATAAAACTCCTGTTTACCCTAATCAGATACCATGTCTCTTGGGACACCTTCCATGACTTCACAAACAGAATATCACTCACTTTTCCACAAAATGGCTCTTGATAAAACCACTATAAAACCAGTATAATCTAAGACTTTCTTTAGCTTATTTTTGTCTCTGACTAATTACGTAACCCAGGAACTCAGGGAGGTTTCGGAAGCATTTACCTGTTTTTCCAAATTGTTTTTTGTTGTTATGTTAAGAGAAACAATCACCAACCACTCTGAACTAGACCGAGCCCCACCGCAAGAGCAGTGCCCTGCACAGATGTGCGGAGACATGCCAACCGAGCCTGCGCAGGCAAATCCCCACCTCTCCCTTTTGAATATTCATTCCCCATCCGAAATAAAAGGCTCCTGCTGTCTGGTGCTGGGGACAGCCATGACTTTGGAAATAATTCTGTGTGGTCTCCTATTTGCTGCAAATAAACTCTACTTTGTATGACAACTACTTCTGGTGGAGAGTCTGATTTTAATTTGCCAGGAAGCGAACCCATTTTGGTTCGGGAGCGCTTTCAGCCTGATGTTTCATTCAAAGTGAAATCAGAAGCCAAAGCAGTGTCACATCTGTTCACATATTACTCCCATCTCTTAGAGAGTGTTAAGAGAAGATCCGCTCACAACCTAGCAATACTTCTTTTTTTTTCATTTATTTTATTTTATTGTGGTGAGAACACTTAATGTGAGATGCACCTTCTTAACAAATTGTTAGGTGTACAATACATTATTGTTGACTATAGGTACAATGTTGTATAGCAGATCTCTAGAGATTTTTCACCTTGCTTAACGGAAACTTTATGCCCATCGATTAGTAACTCCCCATTTCCCCTTTCCCTTAACCCCTAGCCATCACCATTCTGGCCTTTGATTTCATGAATTTGACTATTTTAGATATATCATAAGGGGAATATAAGGAGAATCACGCAGTATTTGTCTTTCTGTGACTGGTTTATTTCATTAGCATAATGTCCTCAAAGTTTATCCATTTTGCCACATATTGCAGAATTTCCTTCTTTTTTAAGGATGAATAATGTTCCATTGTATATATATACCACATTTTCTTTATCCATTCACCTGTTAATGGACACTTCTGGGTATTTATCCCAAAGAAATCAGGATCTCAAAGAGATCACTCTTTTACAGGCTTAGACCATATTCCTTTTTTTCTTTTGATAATTTTAGTTTAATAAACTTCTATCTTTTTGGTTTTTTTCAGACACTTTATTTTGGGGTGCAAGTTTAGGTTCACCACAAAATTAAGAAGAAAGTACAGAGAACCATGTGTTTTAAGGTACTTCTATATATAGAGTGCCCTCAAACATAAAAGGTATTAGAAAGAACAAGGGCCATCCAACAACCTTTCAAATCTTGAGCTTTGTAATAATTAATTGTGAAGGCATTTATTCAGCTGAGCCTCGAAACAATCCTATGAGAAGGGATTACACTCATTCAAATGACAAAGAGAATAACTGACAACGGTTGGGGATTTACAAAGAGGGAGGCATGCACTTTTAAAATAACCCCCCAGGAAGGTTATAAGAAGTTCAAGTCTTTCTGAAGGACCCCACAAATTAGAACACCTTTTCCTTTATAGAACAGGACCCCAATCTTGTATTTAATGTCATTATTTGATAATATTTTGTCATTGTTTTGTTGCCTGTTTCTCTAATGTGGCATGAAACCAGATCAGTGCTCACAACTCCCAGGACAATTTCCAGTAAGTTTAAGGCATTCTCTTTTTATTGCTCTTCTATTGTTACATGACAAATTACCTCAAATGTCATGGCTTAAAATTATACCCATCTATTATTTCACTTTTCTGTATATCAGAAGTCTAGGCATGGAATGAATGGATCTCTGTTCGTGGTCCTACGAGGTTGAGATCAAGATAGTGGCCAGTAGTGCAGTTTTCATACGAGCATGGAGTCTTCTTCTCAGGCTCACTTGTTGCTGGCAGAACTCATTTCCTTGCAGCTGTAGAACTGAGGTACCCATTTTCATTCTAGCAGACAGCTGGACCACTCTCAACTCCTAGAGGCTGCCCACAGTTCCTGTCATGAGGCCCCCATAGGCTGTTTGCAATATGAACATTTGGTTTCTCCAGGCCAGCTGGTGTACATCTCTTAGACTTCTGCAAGAAGACAGAGTAAACTCTCTACTTTTAAAGGCCTCATGAGATTAGGTCAGGCCCACTTGAATAATCTCCCTATTTTAAAGTCAATTGATTTGGGAACTTAATTACTTCTGCAAAATCCCATCACAGAATTACCTACATTGGTGTTTACTTGAATAACTGGGAGAAGGTATGTGCACATGAAGAGCAAGAAACCTTGTGGGACAATCTTCAAATTTTACCTTCCATACTCTTATCTGACCTTGTTGAAAAGAGAGAAGAACTTCACTTAGGCCCACTGCTTAATTCTCTAACAGATTTCATGCTCGTCTTCCCAGCCTTGACTTGGCAAGCTGGCTCCACAGTTCTGGTTTTGAATGTTGGTTCTTGGGCTTACAAACAACATGATCATGGAAAAATTCTTTTAAATCTATAAATGGGATATTTATTCCCTATTCTATAGGGTGTTGTGAAAAATAAATGAAATAATGAAAGAACACTTAATTTGTTGCTTGAATTGCTTGAAGTCAAGAGCTATTTAATTCATTTCAGCAAATATTAAAATATGACCGTTCTTTGACTAGCAATATGCTATCTGTTAGAAATACACTTGGGAGTAAGACAATCACGTCTGTGACCTCATGGAACTCTGTTTTGTTAGATATTAAACAAATCAACAACAACAATCAAATATAATTGTGATCAATACTACCAAAAGAAAAAAAAAAATATGTATGGAAAAATGACAGAGTCAAAACAAGAGTCCAAACTCTTGGCTTCCATTCTAATACACTTTCCATGGAGCCACGGTTGAATTATGCAGCACCTCAAAAAAACCGTGGTCAAACCCTGCTCCAAATTGGATGGCATATGAACAGAATCACATTAATCTGGCTTATATCTGGCTTAACAGGAAGTATTGTTTAAGGATGAGGCTGAGCAAAAGTCCTGATTGAAGGTGGGGAAGGAGCAATAGTAGCCCTTTTCTAAAAGGTTGTCGTTGATGACCTTTTGTTCTTGTTGGAAATTGGTATTCAGTTATCCACTGAGCCCTGGATAGAGAAGTGGAAGCTGAATAACTCAGAGAAGAAAGTTAAAAGTACATGAATTTAATCTGTATATTTGAGGAATGCATTTTGAATCCTTACTTAAAATCAGTTTCTCTCTATTTCAATTTTCATGAATAAAATGCTAGGTCATTTTAATAAATGTAAGTCTTTGAAACGTTTCTAAATTTGCCCTAGATTTTTTTAATGCACCATTGAGAACAGAGAAATAGAAGAGAGAGATCTGAGGGACTAGATGTCTGTGCTAGTAATAAGTAAATGAGCTTCAACGTTGGGAAACAATATGAGATAATAGAGACAGGAAAACGTAATCTAAAACAACATATCTTTGGTGAACGTGAGAAACCAGAGGAATTAATTACAAAGTCTTGCTTGGGATGTGAATCAAATTAGACGTGTGTATAAGGCACACAGTGTCTCGGGACAAGGACCCTCTGATTTGTAAACCTGGTATTTCAACTCTGTGGAGACAGGGATTGATCACAACATGATGGGTCACTTCACTTCTCTACAGACATACCAAACAGGGTTTTACAACTTGAATATCACATTGTTAGAGAGATAAAGATGAAACAAAGGGAGTTCAAAGGATCTGCAAGTGAAAACTATTGAATAAAGTGCAGCAAAAGAGGACGATAAATAACAAGTATGCAGTAGTTTTCTATTGTTGCATAACAAATTACTACAAATATTGCAGTTTAAAGCGATACTCATTTATTATCTTACAGTTTCTGTAAGTCTGAAATCTGCACGGCACAACTGAATTCTCCGCTTAGGGTCTTACAAAACTGAAATCAAGCTGAGGTTGCATTCACCTCTGACGCCTGGGAGTCTTCTTTCAAGCTCATTCAGGTTGTTGGTAGAATTCAGTTCCACGCCATTGTAAGACGAAAGTCCCCATTTTCTTGCTGGCTGTTGGCCAGAGATTACTCTCAACTCCTAGAGAATGCCCACAGGTCCTAGCCATGTGACCAACTCACAATATGGCAGCTAAAATCTTCAAAGCCAGCAGAAGAATCTCACTCTAGTCTACCAAGTCAGAGTCATATATAATGTAATACAATCAAAGAGTGACTATTTTACCATATTCACAGATCCTAACCACACTCATGGGGAAGGAAATTCTCAGCCCATGTACACTTTGTACTGGGAATCTTGGGAACATTCTGTATGTTTGGCTTCATAAAAAAACAAGCCAAAACTTTTTCCAAAGTGGTTGTACCATTTTACAGTACCATGAGCAATTTTTGAAAGTTCCAATTGCTCTATAGCCTCAACTACATTTAGTACTGACAAGTGTTTTGTTTTGTTTTGGATTCTTTTCTTAATTTTAGCCATTTCAGTGAGTGAAGTGGTATTACACTGTGACTTGAATTTGCATCGCCCTAATGACTAATGATGAAAGTTTTTAAAGGATTATGGGTCATTCATATATCTTCTGTTGTAGTTTATAAGGTGTCTGTTCAAGTTATATGCTCATTTTTCAATTGGATTATTTGGATTTTTTATTACTGAATTATACGAATTCTTTATATATTCTGGATACAAACCTTTGCCAGGTATGTTATTTATAAATATGTTCTTCTAGTTTGTGGCTGGTCTATTCATTTTTAATAGTGCATTTAATGAACATAAATATTTAATTTTGATGAAGTCCACTTTGTAAATTTTTCCTTTTATGGTTATTAGAACTTCTCTAATTTTTAAGAAATATTTACTTCCCAAATTGCAAAGTTATTTTCCTATATTTTCCCCTAAAATTCTGATAGTCTTGGCTTTTAGGATTTCATTTTTCTCCCCAGATTTATTGAGGTATAATTGAGAAATAAAAATTGCATACATTTAAGGTATACAATTATGATGTTTTTATATACATATACATTATGAAATGATTGCCATGATCAAGCTAATTAACAGATCCATCACCTCACATAGTTACTTTTTTTTTTTTGCTAAGAACAACTAAGATCTACTCTCTTAGCAAATTTCAAGTATACTATATGGTATTATTAACTATAGTCACTGTTCTATACATTAGGTCTCCAGAACTTATTCATCCTGCACAACTGAAACGTTGTAGCCTTTGATCAACATTTACTCGTTTTCCTCACTCCAAAGCTCCTGGTAACCAAATTCTATTCTTGACTTCCATGAGTTCAACTGTTTTAGATTGCACATGGATGTGACATCATGAAGCATTTGTCTTTCTTTGTCTTGTATATTTCACTTGGCATAATGTCCTCCAAGTTCATTCATGTTATCACAAATGGCAGGATTTCCTTCTTTTTTATGTCTGAATAATATCCCATTGAATATATATATACACACATATCACCTTTTCTAATCCATTCATCCATCAACAGATACTTAGTTTGTTTCCATATCTTGGCTCTTGTGAACAATGCTGTGATGAACATTGGAGTGCAGACATCTCTTCAAGTTATTGACTTCATTAGCTTTGTACATATACCTAGGTGTGGGATTTCTGGATCACATGGTAATGCTACTTTTAATTTTTTGAGGAACCTCCAGACTGTTTTCCACAATGTCTGTACCAATTTATGTTCCCACCAAGAGGGTACAAGAGTTCTCTTTTCTCCATATTGTCACCAATACTTGTTATCCTTTGTCTTTTTGGTAAGAGCCATTCTAACAGATATGAGCCAATATCTTATTGTGGTTTTGCATTTCCCTGATGATTATTGATGTCAAGGACATTTTCATATACTTGTTGGCCATTTGTGTGTCTTCTTTGGAGAAATGTCTATTCAGGTCCTTTGCCCAATTTTTAATCAAATTATTTGCCTTTTTGCTCTTAAGTCCCTTATATATTTTGGATATTAATCCTATTTGCCTTTTTGCTCTTAAGTCCCTTATATATTTTGGATATTAATCCTTTATCAGATATATGATTTGCAAATATTTTCTCCCACTCCATAGGTTATCTCTTCACTCTGTTGATTGTTTCTTTTGCCATGCAGAAGCTTTTTAATTTGATGCAATCTCATTTCTTGATTTTTAATGTTGGTGCCTGTTCTCTTGGGGTCTTATCCAAAAAATAATTGCCAAGATCAATGTCAAGGTTTTCCTCTACGTTTATTTCTGCTAGTTTTACAACTTCAGTTCTTATGTTTGTCATGAATCCATTTTGAGTTGATTTTTGTATACAGTATGAGATAAGGTTCCAATTTCATTCTCCTGTATTTGGATATCCAGTTTTCTCAGAACCATTTACTGACGAGGATATTCTTTCCTATTGTGTGTTCTTGGAAAGTTTGTCAATGATTAGTTGACTGTACATGTGTGAATTTATTTCTGGGCTCACTATTATCTTTCATTGGTCTATACATCTGTTTTTATGCCAGTACCATACTGTTTTCATTAGAGTCAGTTTGTAGCATATTTTGAAATCAGGCAGTGTGATGTTTCTAGCTTTGTTCTTCTTGCTCAAAATTACTTTGGCTATGTGTGATCTTTTGCAATTCCATTGTTTTTTCTGTTTTTGTGAAAAATGCCATTGGAATTTTGATATGGATTGCATTGATTTTGTTGATCACTTTCAGTAGTATGGACATTTTAAGAATATTAACTGTTTCAACCCATGAATAAGACATATCTTTCAATTTATCTCTGTATTTTTCTATTTCTTTCTTCAATATTTTTTATAGTTTTCAGTGTACAGATCTTTCAACTTTTTGGTTAAATTTATTCCTAAGTATTGCATTGGTTTTGATACTATTGTAAAAGGAATTATTTTCTTAATTTCTTTTTCAGATAGTTCATTGTTAGTGTACAGAGACATAACTGATTTTTTATGTTGATTTTGTATCCTTCAACTTTACTGAATTTATTAGTTCTAATAGTTTTACAGTGGAGTCTATAGTGTTTTGAATATATAATTTCATGACATCTGCAAACAGAAATAGTTTTACTTCTTTTCAGATGTGGATGCCTTTTATTTCTTTTTCTTGCCTAATTGCTCTGGCTAGGACTTCCAGTACTATGTTGAATAGAAATGGTGAGAGCAGGCATCCTTGCTTCTTCCTGATCTTAGAGAAAGAGCTTTTACTTTTCACCATTGAGTATGATGTTAGCTGTGGACTTGTCATATGGCCTTTAATGTGCTGATGTACATTCTTTCTATAGCTAACTTATTTAGAATTTTTATTATGAAAGGATTTTGTATTTTGTCAGATGCTTTTGCAGTGTCTACTGTGATAATTGTATAACTTTAATCCTTCATTCTGTTAATGTGATCTATCACATTGACTGACCTTCAATCTCCTTATTTATTATTGGTCCATTCAGAGTTTCTGTTTCTTCAATATTCAGTCTTGGTAGGTTGTATCTTTCTAGGAATTTGTCTATTTCTTCTAGGTTATCCAATTCATTGACATATAATTGTTCATAATAGTCACTTATGATCCTTTGTATTTCTGTGGTATCAGTTGTAATGTCTCCTCTTTCATTTACAATTCTATTTATTTGAGTCTTCGCTCTTTTTTCTTAGTCTAGTTAAAGGTTTGTCAATTTGTTTATCTCTTCAAAATACCAGCTCTTAATTTCATTGATCTTTTCTCTTGTTTTCTTAGTTTCCATTTCATTTATTTCTGCTCTAATCTTAATGATTTCTTTCCTTCTGCTAACTTGGAGTTTAGTTTGTTCTCCTTTTTCTAGTTACTTGTGGTGTAGCAATAAGTTGTTTATTTGAGATCTTTCTTTTTTCTTAATGTAGGCATTTATTACTATAAACTTCCCTCTTAGAACTGCTTTTGCTGTATCCCTTAACATTTGGTATGTTGCCATATGACCTCACTTATAAGTAGAAGATAAAAACAACAACAACCAAACACATAGAGACAGAGATTGGATTAGTGGTTACCAGAGGGGAAGGCAGGAAGGAGGATGGCAAAAGGGGTGATTAGGCACATGTGTGTGGTGATGGTTTGTAATTAGTCTCTGGGTAGTGAACCAAATGTAATCTACACAGAAATCGAAATATAATGAGGTACACTTGAAATTTTTATAATGTTATAAACCAATGTTACTGCAATAACAATAAAAAAAAACTAAACAAAAGTTAAAAAAAAAAGATTTGGTATGTTGTATTTCCATTTTCATTTGTTTCGACATATTTTTTTATTCCATTCTGATTTTTTCTTGAAATAATTGATTGTTCAGGAAAGTATTACTTAATTTCCATGTATTTGTGAATTTTCCAATTTTTTTCTGTTGTTGATTTCTAGTTTCACACCATGTGATCAGAAAAGATACTTGATACAATTTCAATCTTCTTAATTTATTGAGACTTGTTTTGTGGTCAACATATGATTTATACTGGAGAACATTCCGTGAGCACTTGAGAAAAACGGATACTCTGCTGTTGCTGAATGGAATGTTCTGTCTATGTCGTTTATCCAAGTCCACTGTTTCCTTACTGATTTTCTGTCTGGATGATCTATCCATTATAGAAAGTGAGGTATTAAAGTATCCAACTATTATTGTGTTGCTGTCTATTTCTCCCTTCAGTTCTGTCAATATGAGTTTTATATATCTAGGTACTATGATGTTGGGTGCATATATTTTACAATTGTTATATCCTCTCGATGAATTGACCCCTTTTTGATTATATAATCACCTTCCTTGTCTCTTGAGAGGTTTTGACTTAAAGTTTACTTTTTTCTGATATAAATATAGCCTCTTCTGCTCTCTTTTGATTACCATTTGCATGGAATATCTTTTTCCATTGCTTCACTTTCAGACTATATGTTCTTAAAGTTAAAATGAGTCTCATGTAGGCAGCATATTGTTGGATCTTCTTTTTTTGTCCAGTCACTCTATATCTTTGATTGGAGAATTTAATCCATTTAAATTTAAAGTAATTATTGATAGGTAAGGTCTTGCTCTTGCCATTTTATTTGTTTTCTGACTGTTTTGTAATTTCTTTATCACTTTTTTCCTTTCTATTGTCTTCCTTTGTGATTTGATGATTTTTTTGAATTGGTATATAATTCCTTTCACTTTATCTTTTGTGTAGTTACTAGAGGTTTGTTCTTTGTAGTTACCGTGAGGCTTACATAAAATATTTTATAGTTATAAAAGTCTATTTTAAGCAAATTACTTAACTTCAATTGCATGCAGAAACTCTATGCTCCTACTTTTTCTCATTTGAAAACTACATTTTTACCTCCCACCACAATTATGTTATTAATGTCAAAATCTGCATCTTTTTATGTTTTGTATCCATCAACAAGTTATGGTAGCAATAGTTATTTTCAACATTAAAAGTGATTTATACATCACCATTACAATATTATAGTATTCAGAATATTGATATATTATTTCCTTTACCAATGAGTTTTACATTTTCATATGTTACTTAATATGCATCCTTTTGTTTCAACTTGAAGAACTCTTTAGCATTTCTTTTTTTGGGGGGTAGGGGGTGAGGAAGATTGGCCCTAAGCTAACATCTGTTGGCCAATCTTCCTCGTTTTGCTTGAGGAAGATTGTCCCTGAGGGAATATCTGTGCCTATCTTCCTCCATTTTGTATGTGGGATGCTGCCACAGCATGGCTTGATGAGCAGTGTGTAGGTCCATGCCCGGGATCCAAACCCATGAACCCTGTGCCACCAAAGCAGAACACGTGAACTTAACCACTATGCCACTGGACCAGCCCCTAGTATTTCTCATAAGGACGGTCTAGTGGTGATATTCCTTCAACTTTTGTTTTTCTGAGAAAGTCTTTATCTCTCCTTCATTTTTGAAGGACAGCTTTGCCGTGTATAGTATTCTTGGTCAGCAGTTGTTTGTTTATCCTTCGGCACTTTGAATATATCATCCCATTCTCTCCTGGACTACAAGATTTCTGCTGAGAAATCTATTGATCAGTCTATTGCTGAATATAGAAATCTATTGATCTATTGAGCATTCCCTTGTATGTGACAAATTGCTTTCCTCTCACTATTTTCAGAATTCTCTCTTTGTCTTTGACTTTTGAGAATATGGTTACAATGTGTGTTGGTATAATCTTTAGGTTGAATCTGTTTGGGCACCTTTAAGCTTCAAGAACCTAGATATCCATATCTCTCCCACAATTTGGGAGATTTTCGGCTGTTATTTCTTGATGAAATAAGAAAGAGAGAAAATTTTGCTATCAACTACTGTAAATAGAAATACCACACAGGCATCAGGTAAGACAGGTTCCGATTTACCATGGCCTCAGCACACTGGCAGTGCCTTACCCTCTACAGCCTTCTTCTTCTCAATTCTGTACAAATACAAGCAATGCAGCAAGAAAAAAGAGCTCATTGTTACTGCATACACATGGCTTTTCTAATTTTTTTCACGGAATCTTAGTTCTACTTGTTCTACTTAAATGAAATCATAGAGTATGTTCTCTTTCACGTGTGATGTAAATCCCTCAGCATAATGTCTGTGAGATTTTGTTGCTTTTGTTTTTTTCATTTTAATTGTTAAGTACTATTCCTTGATGTGAATATACTACAATGTGTTTTTCAATTTTCCTGTTGATAGACATGTTTCCAGTTTGGGGTTATTATTAATAAAGTTGCTATGAATGTAACTGTAAAAAACTTTTGGACATATGTTTGTTTTTTTCTTTCTCTTGGTTAACACCTAGGAAAAGGATTGCTTGGTCAAAGAGTAGGTGTATGTTTAACTTTATATTTAAAAACTGCCAAACATTTACCCCAAGTGGTTGTACAATTTGATCCTCCTAGCAACAGGGAGGAGAGCTTTCATTGCTCTTCAACAACATTTGGTATTGCAAGTCTTTTTAATTTTAGACATTTTAGTGGGTATGTAGAGGTATTTCTTTTTGGTTTAACTTGCATTTCCTGGAGGACTAAAGATATTGAGCATTTTTTAAATGAGATTATTGGTGTTTGTAGATCCTTCATCTTTTATGAAATGTGAAGTCTTTAGCCCTTTTTTTTTCTGTGATTGGATTGATTGTGTTTTTACTATTGAGTTATAGGAGTTTGTTATATCATTTCAATCAAAGTATTCTGTGAGATTTATGTTTTGTAATTATCCTATCCCAGTATGGCTTTTCTATTCATTTTCTTAATAGTATGTTGGATAAACAGAAGCTTTTATATTTGATAAAATCTAATTCATCATTTTAATGATTATTATTTCTGTAATCATAGGTCTCAAAATATGCACATATGTTTTCTTTTGAAATTTTTATAGTTTTAGCTTTTATTTTTTGGTCTTGAATGAATCTTTATTTCATGTGAGGTACAGTTTGAAGTTCACATCCTTTCCCATACGGCTATCAGTTGTTCCTGTACCGATTGATATTTTTTTCCCATTGAATTGCTTTGAATCCTTCATTTAAAATCAATTAACCATGTAAGTGTAGGTCTATTTTTTTCATTTTTGATGCTATGTTAAATGGATTTTTTTAAATTTTATTTTCCAAGTGATTGTTATAGGTAGACAGAAATATATTTTTTATATTAACCTTGTATCTTAAAAACTTGCTAAATTTACTTTTTAGTACTGGTAGTGGTTTTGTATTCCCTTAGGCTTTTCTACATAAAAATTATATCACTTGTAGGGGCTGGCACAGTGGTGTAGTGGTTAAATTCATGTGCTCCGCTTTGGTGGCCTGGGGTTTGCAGGTGAAATCCCAGGAGTGAGGGCCGGCCCGTGGCTTAGCGGTTAAGTGTGCACGCTCTGCTACTGGCGGCCTAGGTTCGGATCCCGGGCACACACCAACGCATTGCTTGTCTCGCCATGCTGAGGCCACGTCCCACACACAGCAACTAGAAGGATGTGCAACTATGACATACAACTATCTACTGGGGCTTTGGGGGAAAAAAGGAGGAGGATTGGCAATAGAAGTTAGCTCAGAGCCGGTCTTCCTCAGCAAAAAGAGGAGGATTAGCATGGATGTTAGCTCAGGGCTGATCTTCCTCCCCCCACCAAAAAAAAAATCCCAGGAGTGGACCTACGCACTGCTTATCAAGTCATGCTATGGCAGCATCCCATATACAAAAAATAGAGGAGGATGGGCATAGATGTTAACTCAGGGCCAATTTTCCTCAGCAAAAAGAGGGAGATTGGCAACAGACGTTAGCTCAGGGCCAATCTTCCTCAAAAAATATTATATCACTTGTGAATAGAGATAATTTTCCTTTTTCCTTTTCAATATTTAGGCCTTTTAATCTTGTCTTATTATAATAGCTAGGACTTCCAGTACAATGTTGAATATGAATGGTGAAAGTAGTCATCTTTATCTTGAAGAGATCTCTGGGATACAGTGTTCAATATTTCACTAAGTATAATAAATGGTTTTTGTTTTGTTTTGTTTGTAAATATTCCTTACTAGATTGAGAAAGTTTTCTGGTATTCCTAGATTACTTACAGTTTTCATCATAATGGGCATTGAATTTTGTTAAATATTCTTTCTACATCTATTGAGATGATCACATTTTTTTCTCCCTTTTTTTGGTTAATACGATATGTTACACTGATTTCCAAATGATATATCAGAATAGCATTCTCAAGACAAGTTCCCCTTGGCCATTATAGGTTATTGAATGCAAGTTAGTATTCTATTATGGATTTTTGCATCTATGTTCATAAGAGGCATTTTTTTCTATAAAAATACCTTTTCTTTTAACGTATATTTCAGGTTTTGGTATCAGGGTTATGATGGCTTTATAAAATAAGGTGAGAAATTTTCTTTCCTACTATATTTCTGAAAAAATAATTCTAGCATCAGTGTTTTTTCTTCCTCGTATGTTGGATAGAATCATCTAGTGAAAACATTTGCACCTGGAGTTTTCTTTCTGTCATGCTTTATATTTGTTCGTTTTTATTCCAGTGGTGAATTTGCCAGAACTAAATGTATACTATAGCAACGGTATCTAAAGTAAATGCATAACATTCTTAAGAATAGCTGCTTTTGTCGTGAAGCTTTATTAAGGAAGAAACTAAAGATGCTTTTTTACAGACTTTCTAGAAAACTGATATATCCTCAGCTTCTCCTGTGTAATTGGAAATAATGAAGCTTTTTGTAAGGCCCAGCATTCTCTATGGCCCCTAAACTTTCTGGACAAATAATTTTATTACATGTCTATTTTATCATGGAGGTAAGATTGTCTCCTTGTCTTTTTTCTTTGACATGCATTGAAGGTAGAGCAAAGAACTTTCTTTTTGTACACAAATCATGGTTAAAATTGGTCTCTCTCAGAACTTAGTCATGGGTTTTTGATAAATAATTTCTTTAATAGGCATAGGCCAATTCACAGTTTCTATCTTGTATACACTCTAGGAAGTTGCCTTTTTTCAAGAAATGTGAACATTTCATCAAACTTGATTTATCTTTTAAAGTTGGTAGGATCTCTAATTTAACTCCCTCTCTCATTCCTGTTATTGGCAATTTTGTAACGCCTCCCTTTCATTCGTGATCACTTTGATAATCTCTCCCCTTTGACTGTTTGGTCCAGGGGCTAGTGAACCTTTTCTGTAAACAGCTAGATAGTAAATATTTTATGTTCCACATGCCATGTAATCTTTCTATCATAATTACTCAATCTGGCCATTTTAACATGAAAGCAGTCATAGACAATATGTAGATTAATGAATATAGCTGTGTTCCAACAAAATTTTAGTTATGAACACTGAAATTTTAAAGTTGAAATTTTGTATAATTTTCTTTTGTCACAAAATACTATTCTTTTTTGATTTTTTTGACCATTTAAAATTTGTAAATCCATTCTTAGCTCATGGGCCATACAAGAATAGGCAGCCCCTGGGCCAAGCCTCTGATTTAGTCCATTTACATTTAAGATAATTATTGCTATGATGTAACTTATTTGTTTTCTTTTTGTCCTATTTGTTTATCTGTTTCTCATTTTTGGCTTTCTTTTATGTTAATACAATATTTTCATTTTTTATTTTAATTTCTCTATTGGCTTTTTAGCCTCATGCATAATTAACTTGTCATGATTTACTTAATGTAGCTTCATTTCACATAGAATGTAAGAACTTTGGTTCCATTTATCCCATCTTATGTGCTGCTGTGAATACACACACACACACACACAATCACACACACATAATACATCTACATACCTTACAAAACTCACAATTTTTGCTTTAAATGGTGATATGCCTTTTAAATAATTAAGAAAGATATACACTTTTTAATATTAACCCACATAGTTCTTTGTTACTTCTAGTAAAGAGAAGATCCCATATGGTATCACTACCTTTCACCCTGAAACTTTCTTTAGCATTTCTTGTAGTGAAAATCTGCTGACAACAGAGTCCCTCAATTGTTTTCATCTGAAAATGTCTTCATGTCACTCTCATTTGTGAAGGGTGTTTTCACTGAATATAAAATTATTGGTTTATAATTTGTTTTCTTTCAGCACTTAGAAAAATGCCATCTATAGTCTTCTGGCTCCCATTGTTTCTTTTTTCTTTAATTGCAGTAATATTAGTTTATAACATTACATAAATTTCAGGTGTACATCATTATACTTCTATTTCTGCATAGGTTACATCATGTTCACCACCCAAAGACTAATTACAATCCATCACCACACACATGCTCTTAATCATCCCTTTCGTCCTCCTCCTGCCCCCTTCCCCTCTGAACCACCAAAGTCAGGATCATTTCAATCACTGATTCCCGTACCTAACATGATATTGGCGTTGTTCTCTGCCTGCTTTGAAGATTTTCTCTTTATGGTTGGTTTTTAGCAGTTTGACTATGATGTGTCTAGGTGGGATTTGTTTTGATTTATCCTGCTTGCATTTTGCTGAGCTTCTTGGTTTTGTATGCTTTCCACCATATTTGGTAGTTTTTTAAATTATTATTTCTTCAAATACTTTCCTCTCTCACTCTCTGCCTCTTCTTCCACAACTTGAATTGTATGTACAACAGACTACTTGGTATTGAGTCTGATAATTTTTTCAATCTTTTTTCTTTATTCTTTAGAATGAATACTTTCTATTGATTTATCATCAGATTCACTGACCTTTCTTTATGCCTTATTCAAAGTGGCAGAGTGACCATGGCCAGTTGACATCAGCCAGTATCTATGGACTAATGGAGTTAGGATTGGGGTAGACATAGTGTCAGGAATAAAAGCAATGCATAGACCCAAGAATATGGCTCTCACTCTCAAGGCTGATTTTGCTACTAATCTTGCCAAATATCCAAACTGCCATCCACTGACGCTAATGCTGAGTCCCCAATATGGCTACAATCCTCAAGGAAACTAACCAGCCACTTAGTCACAAATTGGTTATATTGGACTCCTTCCAAACTTGACTAGGGAGAAATTCATTATAACTGGAATCAAAACATATTAGGGGTATGAATTTGCCTTTCTTGCCTACAGTGTCTCATCCAGCACTTCTGTCTGAGGGCTCGTATGTAATTGATCCACCACCAACAGGATTCTGCATAACATCATATCCTACTAAGGGATTCACTTTACATCAAAAGAGGCATGGCAGTGAGATCTATTGGTTCTATCATATGCCATATACCCTGAAGTTGCCAGCCTGACTAAGCAAGATAATAGCCTTTTGATAATAGCACATTTCAGGTTACAGCTTTGAAATAATGGAACTCCACCCTTTAGGATGCAGAATTCACCCTAGACTAATACTTATTATACAGAGCTATATCCCTAGTAGTTAGAATACGTAGGTCTATGAGCCAAAAGGTGGAATCAGAAGTGGTCCTGTTTGCTATCATTCCCAATAACCTATTGGTGAATATATACTAATTGTTCCTGCATTTCTAGTTTTTATGGCCCTGTAGTTCCTGGTTCAAGGAAGGGAATGCTCTCATTAAACTTTATCTACAGCTACCACCAAGTCACTTTGGACTTCTTGTCCCAAGACACCAGGGGTCAAGGAATGAAAATTACCATCCTGGCGGGGGTAATTAACACTGATATTCAGAAAGAGTTAAGGCCTGTTAAACAATGTGGGAGAAAATATTATATTTGACATCCAAGTGATCAAGTGGAGTTCCTCTTGGTACTCTTCTGCCCAGTTTTGATAGTAGATCAACAAGTGAAGAGCCTGTGATTTGGATAAGACATGTTAAGCAGGAGCTCAGGGGTGAAGGTCTGGGAAACACCACCAGTAGAGATGCTAACTGAGGGATAGGGAAATCTAGAATGACAGCAATGGAGAAAAGTGATGAATATCGGTTGTAGCCTGAAGTTTATCTGCAGCATGAGGAGCTATATTTCATCCCACTAACCTTCCTCTAGTACGGACTTTAGGCATCCCAGGAAGCAACCAAAATGAATCTAAGAAAAGCTGTTTCTGGGTTATGTGAACTTATTATAGGAAGCAAGTGGATCCAAGAGGTGGAAGAGGTGGACAATTCAGAACCAAAGCATTCATCCTCTAGCTGCCAAGCATGTTGTCTGCTTACAGCTCACAGCTGAGTCCCTCCCTGTAAATTGTACTTTCCCAAAGTTGTTGCCTTGCCCAAAGTCATACCCTCAAAGGCAACCCGTACCCGATGACCTATTGATGCAGTTGAACAAAGACCTAGCTCCCCTGCTTCAATATGAGACACCTTTGAAATATTGCCCTGTGTCACAGCATTCCATGGGATCAGCTGAGGCGTCTGTTGTGACTACACTGCAGATCAACCTCTTGCTCTGCTCAATCCTGCTTCCCTTACTCCTTTACAGGTGGTATACCTGAGACCACTCCCCAATAAGCCACTTGCACCCAAGTTCAACCTTAGATTCTGTTTCCAGGAAACCTAGCCTATGGCAATGTTTAATAATTGCTTTTCAGATGAATAAAAGTACTGAACTATAAATGTGAAATGGCTATCACTGCAAATGGTTAAAGGCGGGGAAAAAGAATATCTAACTTCTCTTTCTGTTCAATCCTACTTCCCTCACTCTACTGTAGTTACTGTTCCCAAGAATACTCCCCAATAAATGACCTGAATGAAAATCTCCATCTCAGAGTTTGTTCCCTGGAGAACCTGACCAAAGGTAAGCCTGAAATATAGGTTATTGACATTTTGCTCAATAGCAAACTAAGACTCAGAGAGGTGAAGTAATTTGCTCAAGGATTACACAGCAATAAGTAACAGGGCAAGTAATTCAAACCCAGATCTGTTCGATTCTGAAGCCATATGCCTTTGACTGTATCATACTGCCTTTCTTCCTTTCTTCAACTGAACATTACCGTATTAATAAAAGAATCTGCAGCCTTTTCTGTTTGCTTTAAAGTAAACCTTCTCAAGCTGACAGGTCTATCAGAACTTGTCACTTACAGTTTAATGCCATGAAGCCCTGTTGGGGCTTGTCAGACTTACAGTGAAGCCAGAATGGATACTATGCCATTATCCATTTAATGTACTGCCTTCATGGAGCAAACTACCACCTTAAATACTTAATGCCAGTCAAATTTATTTACAGGATCAGTCTCTCCCCTTCAGATATTGCCTTATACTCTTTAGTCTGAAGTCTCTGGGGCTCTTTGGGAGCCACTTGGCACGTCATCCACCTGGGGTAAACCATCACCGATAGTGACATTTTCCAGTGTAGGGTGAGAACTATTTATGAAGAGAAAGAGGCCCTAAGGAACTACAGGTTGAGAGAAGAGATGAAATACAAAAAAGATATTGTTATAATGTAGAGCTTATAGAAATAGATAAGAGAGCTCTTTTGTTCCATCTTTCTTGTCCTACATCAAAATGCTATTTATGTCGGCCAAAGTCATTTAGCCTGATTCCAAATCCATCAGCTTTGCTTCTTTTTCATCTTTAAAATATTATTGATATGAGGAGGGGCAATAGAAAAGCTTAGGGGATAGCACCTACCTCTCCAGCCTACCAGGGTTTCTGGGGTCACTCAAGCAAATCTTGGGCAACCTGATACTTTTGTAGAACTTCAGTTATAACTTCTGCCATCCCCAATTTGTAACTAGAGGCATTGGTTTTTCTCCTCACACACCTTCATGACT
Organism: Ceratotherium simum simum; assembly: GCF_057802395.1. Taxonomy (NCBI): domain Eukaryota; kingdom Metazoa; phylum Chordata; class Mammalia; order Perissodactyla; family Rhinocerotidae; genus Ceratotherium; species Ceratotherium simum. Next base: position 37,892,092 of record NC_141906.1, read on the forward strand.
TTTATGCTGCCATGTTGTTATGAACACTTGTAAAGGAGACAAAGATAAGCTGGAGCATGGCCAAAGGGGAACAGAAAGAGGGGTGAGAATTCTGGAGCTCATGTATTGTGAGAAGCGGCTGAAGGACACAAAGATGTGTAGACTAAGAAGATTCAAGAGAGAGTAGTGGTGCACTGTCATGGGGAAAGGTGATTATCCTAGTCCCTAATCTTGCCCTAGTCTTGCCCAATTCAAACTCCTCTCACTGATCATTCCCTGTCCAGAAGGGTTCTTCATTATTCTTACTTGCAACTCCTGCTTAGGTAACAACAACTCATTCTTCAGATATCAATTTAAATATCACTTCCTCAGGAAGTATCTTGTCCACCCCCACCACCTCTATGACTACTACTGCCATAGGATTGGTCAATTTGCCATATTACATGATCTCATAAGGACCCTGTAGTTTTACTCCACAGCACTTATTACAACTTGAAACTTTATACCTATTATGTGATTTTCCAATTACTGTTGATTTTACTCTATATATTCTAAGTCCTATCATAGCATAAACCAATATTTTTCTTTTATTATTGCATCCTTAGGGGATGGGATGGGGCTTTGCACAGAATAGGCACTCAACAAATACTTTTTTCAAAGAAAAAAATACATAATACATGAATGAATGAGTGGATGAATGACTTAGTATAAAGAAATATATCTAAAAAATAGAAAGTGGAGAGAGCCACATGACATTCTAATGAAGAAAAACTTTAGTATAATTCGTCAGTAAATCTGCCTACATATGTGAGATTGAGCTCCCTGTCAGGAAAAGTATTCAAGAGCAGAGACCAAGATTTGTCTTTAAAGCTTACATATACATTAATCAAACTTGGACCTAAATAATTGATACTTAATATAATATTCTAGAATTTTAAGATTCTATTAATGTTATCCTCTTTCTTTTTACTTCTCTATAAGGTCATCCATGTGTATTAGATTTTGACTGGCAAGTTTAATGACCACCTAATAAATCCCTTTGCTCTCATAGTTGTTGCAAAACAAACTCACCAGGTCCTGTCAGGAATCAGCAGAGAAGGCGATTTGCTCATTGGAAGTCTACTCTTCTGGGATTCATTTGTGAAAGCATAATTTCCCATGCTCTGTCCATCAATCCTATCTCTTCTGGGTATAGCAGATGGCTTTGTATATTGAATGTTTAAAACATAGTTTTTGGCGATTTTTTTCCACTCCCCGGAGAATGGTTCACATAGTTATTAAAGTAATAAATACAAATAGCAAATTCAACAAGCAATCAACAGTGAACTCTATTTCCAATCTAGGTTTGCATAATGCACACATAATGAACAAAACAAAGTGGAAAACTGGATGGAAAGGAGTTTTTAAAATAAACTAATAGTAAAAATAAGAAAAATTTTATAATCAGGGAGGCAGATTTTGACTCAATATGAAAAAAACTTTCCAAATTGTAAGTAATGAGTTTCCTAATGATGGGTATGGTTACACAGTGGCTGATGGACACCTGACAGAGGTGCTGTAGTTAGGATTCATACATTGAGTTGGTTTTGAGTTGCAATGTCATTTAAGGGTCTTGCCAATTCCAAGGTTCTAGGATTGTTACTTTAGTTTGAAGAAGAGATACTTAAACAATTGGGAACTAAGGCTGGACCTATAAAGTACCAAACAACCTATGAACTCAACTATTTTACTGAGCAAAAGACATGGTCATTCAGGGAAAGTGATCTGCCTGCTGGTCTAGTCTAGAAATACTATTTTTCCATTTAACAGATAAGGAATTCGCTACTCAGATAAGACAAAAAAAATTTTCCAAGGATATACGTAATAGAATACGTAATAGAATGCTAGGATTTTAACCCAGGTGTTTCTGACTCCAAAGTCCACGCTCTTTGCATAACATCTAATTAAGTGATTATAGAAAGAAGATCAGAACTGCTGATGGAAGGCAAATGGGTAAGATTGTCTAGTTTATAGGATATTGGACATTCATAACATGAAGTGGGGAGAGAGGGGAAGTGATTTGAGAGCAGGGTCCAGGGTCCTGAAAGAGGGAGCTCTCAAGAGGAAGGCAGGCATTTTAGACTCTGGGGCTCAGGGCGAGGGACCCTATGTGGTTGCTCCTCTTTTTTGAGAATTAGGGAGTGAGGCTCAGCAGTCCTGCTCAGGTGGCGTCTAGGTCAGGGCGCTGTCCTCAGCAGCAATGTAGATTCAAGAGACAATCATCACTTCTAAGGGTGACTGAAATTGAGTTATCATTCCAAATAGGGCAGGTAAACAGTGGCAGTAAGGACACAAAGCCACATGAGAGGAGGTTCAAAGTAAATGGTGGGGAGAAAGCCAGAGTTGACTCTGTAGGTGAAGCATAGGCAGCTTCAGGGGCTCAGCTCTAGTTTCCATAGGCGTAGACATGCATATGTGCGGAAGACAAGAAACACCCCTGAGGAGTGCTGGGCAGAGAAGCTAAGGCAGAAAGTAATTTGTATAGGGCAGGGTGTGGCAGGAGGGGGCCTCATCTGTGGTTTAGGAAAACCAACTTTCCTTGTCCCTCTGATCTTGTCCCTTGAAACTCACGTTATCAAAAATGTGGGCAATATTATGATCTCATATTCTACCGTAAGAAGGACCTGAGGCTGCTGAGCAACTAAAGTCTCCTTCCACGCTGATCAGGACCAGCTCAAGAGTAAGACAAGATAGATCTGCGGGGAGAGTTACTGACGATTCCAGCTGGGGACAACTGGGAAAGGCAGGCGCCTTTTCCTAATGTGGCATAAGAATAGTTTTATACATACTTAAATTATAATGGCCATTATCTGTCTCAAGAAATGACATATTCATTAAATTATTATAACACTAGAAAATAGCATTGGAGCATTGTGGTTCTTTTGTTTTTGTTTTTTGGGCTATTGTTGTTGCTATTGTTGTTTTTTAATAGAGTGATCTAAGAGAGGACAATGACAGTTCATTCCCAGGAGAGAAACATTTTCTTCAAATCCTGGTACACCTATAGCATTGTTTTTGTGTGTTTGTTTGCCTGTTTGGATTTATTTTGTGAGTTTGTATGTAAATTTCTACTTGATAACTGGTGCTTTGATTCTTCTGCAGCTGGAAGAGGGGTTGCGATGCCTCATAACATGCCAAAATCAGAAAAGAAACAAATAATGAGTAAGCAAACAAACTCGACTCAAAATCTGAAAGGAAGCATTATTAGTCACGAAAGATTGCCTGCTGCATTCGTGCTCATTTGTATGTGCAAAGACTGTGTGTCCAGATAGAGATCCCAAATTATTGTCTCCAAAGCAGTACTGGCTTGGCTTCTCTACCGGAATGCAAATTATGTATTTTGCTGCCATTGTCTGTCAATTAAAGATAAAATGTGAATTCCTATTGCAATATGCTCCTCCTGGCATAACATCTGGGGTTACCTAAAATTCATGGGCCAGTTTCCAAAGGTGCCGCCTGATTGGATGTAGGCGGTAGGAAGTCTTGGCCTCTCAGTGAAGCTGTGGAAAATCTCTGGCAGCAGCAGCATGGCTACCAGTGTGTATTCCAAATGTGTTTTCTAAAAGGGAACTTATCTTTACTGTCTCCAGTCTTCCTGTTGAATCTATGCTAACACCTCTGCTATCTCCCCAGTCACCAAGATTCATAGCTTAATACAGAGTATACACTTTTTCTCCCACTCCCTCTTGTGTCATTCTACAATCTGATCTCATATCTCATAGATGCCATTTGGCCATATCTCTGCTACCTAAGCTTACTTCACTATTCCCACAGTCCCTGCCTGGATTCATATCTCCCATTCCTGTTGGCCTAAAATATTTCAATAACCTCCTAATTGGTCTCTATTCCTCTAGTTTCTCCTCCCTGTAATAATTTTTCCATAATATACCTATATTTGCCTTTGTAAATCACCTTCTGATCATGGCACTCTCCTTCTCCCACACTTTCTACAGCTTCCCAAGCTAAAAATGTGGTGCCATGAGCAGGTCGTCTGTGGCTCCATGTCTCTCCTTGTCCACTCTGCTTGGGTTTCTCTTTTCCCTCTCCAACCCCATTCTTTCTGGTAGTGTGCTACTCATTTTTCAAGACACAGATCAATTATTTCACCCTCTCTGAAGCATCCCCTTAAACACTCAAACAGAATCATGTCTCATTTGTGTCATTTATTTCATTAATACTAGCTACTTCCCCTTATTTCATTTGTCTCCTATTTTTGCACTTTTTTTTTTCCACAAATTTAGTCACTAATCACTATCAAAGTGTGCTTTCAAAAATAACTGTTGTTCTTTAATTTTAATCTCTATCCTCAGGATTTAGTGAATACATATGTGCCCAATAAATGATTTTGTAGTGAATGAATGAATGGTGAATCAATCATTATGTATGTATTTAAGTAAATATTTCCAGTGTAAAAAAAATACTATTGCCTCTAAAATACTTAGTTGGACATAATAATTCTTACAACTCCTAGTCGATATTGCATACAGCAAATTCGACTGAGCTGCCTTATTCATACAGCTGCATCTCTCTGATAAAGAAAATAATGTGCATTGGGAATAATCCTTAAGCCTTTATAGATTTATGCAAGCAAATAAATGGCATTATTATCAATATGTCCCTTAATGGAAAAAGTATATACATACATATATATATAAAGAGACTTATAAAGTTCCATCCTGCTTTAATAAGGCAATTTTGTGGTGTTGTGACTCACCTTCTGACTTCACTCAGTGATTTTTCTTGGATAAATAGGGTACTTGCTGTAAAAATAAGCTCCTGACTATTTAAAACACTATAGTGGAAGGTTGACCTAACAGCATTCATTCATCAGCATTTGTTAGACATCTACTACGGAGACAATGTCCAGTGTCTGATGGAAAAAAAAAACATAAAATTTTAATTTCAACAGTTGAGATGACAATCTATTGCGGTAGATTGACCTCTAATTCAATACCTACAGTATCAGAGAATGAGAGCACTAACAGAGATGAGCAACTTATTCAAGAAGTGCAAGAATGGTGAGATCAAGCTGACCTGATGGCTTTAGGACATAGGTTTTAAAGAATAAATATAAATTTGACAAGCAGAACAGAGGAAATTGACATTTCAGGAACAAATCATAGTCTTTGAAGTCAAAGGCATATAAATAAGCCCCAGTTGAACTCCCAGCTAGGAGTCAGCATCAACCACCAGGCATATGTTTGAGCCATCTTGGACATGCAGTCCAGTCCAGTTGATGGTTACACAACTAGTAAGTAGCACAACTAGAATTTAAATAAGGTCTTATGACTCTATGTCCAGTGCTCTATCCTCTACTCCACTGCTACCAACCACATGGAATGAGATGATGTCTAACATAGAGTTTAAGACCAGTATAGTAGAGTAGTTAAGACCTTATATCACCAAGTTACCCAAACTTGGATTAGAATCTCAGCTCTGCCAATAAGATTAGATAATCTTACTATATGCTAGACCTCAGTTTCTCCATTTATAATATGGAGTTAATAATAATCTCTACCTACCTTATAGGATTATTATGAAGGCTAAATGAGTTAATGAATATAATATCCCTGGCAGCACATAATAAATACTCAATAAATTATAGCTATTATGAAAATACTACTATCTTATGATTTTTATCCTTTATAACTCTATAAACCTTGTCTCTAGTTCATTTTCCACGACTATAGTTTCAAAGAACATAAAGGCCTTCAATTCTAAACAGACCCAAATGTTTCCTTTGTTCCTTGGATACACCTTCAGCAAATATCTCACAGCGAAACGCACAAACTATAGTGAAATCTACCAATGTTACACAAATTGCAAGAGATTGGAAATTCATCTAGATAACAAAAAACCAATGTTCATTATAGCTTTAATTAAATTCCATTTGGGATGTTTTATCATTCCACTTATCTGTCTTTGTAGTCTCCTGTAAGGTCAGAAACTTTATCTGGCCATAAAAACTAAATAGATTTTGATGACACTATATCAGAAAACACTAATGCCATTTCCTTATCTCTGTGAAATAGTCTTTTCTCTATACACATCTCTAATGACTACAGGAAGCAACCTTGGTTGTATTGTCCTTAGTTTGCTTTTGAGTAATTTCTTTTTTTTCTGTCAGCTTTTCTGCTAAAAACTTAATTTTGTCTTCCATGTAGGTATATGATTTTCAAAAACAGTAGGGCAAATCTTTGCATTTCTTCATCCTTTTGGATACTGCATGAGATGTTATTTTTGCACTTGTAATGCCCTCTCTACTTGTAATATTTAATATTATCATCTGGAAAATCCTTCTGAGAACTGGGGAAATGTTAACACTATATGGTTAAGCACACAACTTTTTTCATATGCCTGAGGAAAAATCAGAAAACAATGATCTTTCCATCCATGACTTCCTTTAGTCCAGACTAGCTGCAAAGCATCATGGTCCGTACCTGGAACCACAATAATCTAAGATCCACCTCGTTTTTCCCTAAATGGATACTCCCACTCGGAAGGCCCTGCCTCCCCTTTCATGTATCCAACTTTTGGCCTTTCTCCAAGGCCCAGCTAGAGACCTACCATTGCTGAAATCTTTCTCTTCCTCTTTTAAGCTACAATATTGCTTATATGCAGCACTCATGGTCATTTGCTGCATTGGACAATATTTGCTTCATTTTTGCCAAAGATCAAACTGTCCATTAAGCAGGTTCCACCATACCACATGGAGACTGCTGCTTAGAATTGTGAGAATTCGTTTATTTAAAAAGCAGGAGGTACTATGTCATGGTGAAAAGAATATGGACTCTGGCATTACCGAGAACCTAAGCTCAAAGCTACTCTTAAAACTGTGTAAATTTGAGAAACTTAATTAACCTCTTTGTACCTCTCATGATGCATCTGTAAATTGCAGTAAATAATGAGAATACTGAGAAGATTTAATGAGATAAAGTGTGTAATAAGTATGACACTTAGTAATTACTCAATAACATTTGTTTTTCTTCCTTTTGTCTTAATATCTTGCTAAGAGGAAGGCACAGAATTCAAATGCATATCATTAACTCTACAAGTTTATTTTCTGTGCAGTGACAAATGACCACAACACATGTCACTATTAATGGCAATTTTCAGGGCTTTGAAATGGCATATCGTGAAGTAGGTACTTTTTCTTTGTGAGGAAGGTCAGCCCTGTGCTAACATCTGCCAATCCTCCTCTTTTTTTTTTTGCTGAGGAAGACTGGCACTGGGCTAACATCCGTGCCCATCTTCCTCCACTTTATATGGGACGCCGCCACAGCGTGGCTTGCCAAGCGGCGCATTGGTGCACGCCCGGGATCCGAACCGACGAACCCCAGGCCACTGCAGCAGAGTGTGCGCACTTAACCGCTTGCACCACCGGGCCAGCCCCGAAGTAGGTACTTTTATACATAGTGCAGTTCTAGCCTATTCTTTTAAAGAAACACACAGACATTCTCTCTTCCCCTTATAATTACATTTGGAATGCAATAAACAAGAAATCATTGAATTATACACAAAGAATTAAAACTATAAGCTCATGGATTGAAAAACATACAAATTGCCAGTAACCAGAAAAAGGCTCAATCTTACCAATTAAATATCCAATGTCCTTAGTTAAATATCCAAACTAAAATTACATTTGCTTACCATTTTGACCAAGTTTTAAATAAAAGTGTTGGCAAGAAAAGGGAAAAGTAGGCATTATTTTACACAGTTGAGAGGAATGAGCATTTATATCACCACTCTGAAATGTGTCAGTGTCTATTAAAATAAAGGATATGTATACCCCACAACTAAGCAATTTCACATTTACATAAATATAAATACATACATACTCTACAAAAATATTTTCACAAATGTATAAAGAAATATGTTTAAGAATACACATTGCAACATTGTTTATAATAATAAAAAGTCAGAAACAATGCAAATATCCATCAGTAGGGGAATGGTTAAATAAATGATAGTATATTCATACAATGAAATACATCCAACGATTAAAAAAAATGGGGCATATACTGACGTGAGCTCTTTTATACATATATTGTTAACTGACAAAAGCAAATTGATGGACAACATGTTAATATGACCATTTTACTAATCCAAGTATCTATCTATTACCTATTTATATATGCAGAGAAAAAATATGCAAAGATTTACACTAAATTGTTGACAATTTTCACCTATAGAAAGTGGAATTGGAGAATATGAAACTTTAACTTTTTATTTTTACAACTGGCATTTTAAATATTTTCTATGAATATGTTTTTTTAACTTAAAAATATTTTAAATAATCAATTAAATTCAATTTATATTTATTGAGCACCTGCAATGTATTTTATAGAAAGGTTAATAAAATGTTAACCCCATTATCAAGAACTTCAACATTAACTAAAAGAGATGGAAGAAGACATTAAAAAAAATTAAAAAACAAGTATTTCAGAGTTTATAATATGCTTTAGGTATTTTATGCACATTATATACTTTAATTTCCAAACTTTTTTGAGCTAGGTATTATTGTACTTATTGCACAGATAAGAGAATGAGTATGATTTGCCTATGTTCATCCTAGCAATGAGTGGTAGGTCTGGGATCTAAGTTCAAGTCTATCTAATTGCAAAGGCTATTTACCTTCTATATACTACCATGGAATCAGGAGACAATAATATAACATCTGATGCTCTTCAACATCAGTCTTAGCAGTATCTTTTTTAATATCATGTCTCCCCAGGCAAGGGAAGCCAAAGGAAAAATAAATAAATGAGACTACATCAAACTGAAAAGCTTCTGCACAGCAAAGAAAACTATCAACAAAATGAAAAGACAGCCTAACAATTGAGAGAAGATATTTGCAAATCATATAACTGATAAAGGTTTAATAGCCAAAATATATAAAGAACTCATACAACTCAACAACAACAAAAAAACAACCGAAGTAAGAAATGGGCAAAGGATCTGAACAGACATTTTTCTGAAGAAGATATACAGATGGCTACTAGGCACATGAAAGATGTTTAATAATACTAATTATTAGGGAAATGCAAATCAAAACTGCAATGAGCTATCACCTCACACCCATCAGAATGGCTATTATTAAAAAGACAAGAAATAACAAGTGTTGGAGAAGATGTGGAGAAAAGGGAACCCTGATACACTGCTGATGGGAATGTAAACTGGCGCAAACACTATGGAAAACAGTATTGAGATTCCTCAAAAAATTAAGAATAGAAATACCATATAATCCAACTATTCCACTTCTGGGTATTTATTCCAAGAGCACAAAAACACTAAGTTGACAAGATATTTGCACCCTTATGTGCATTGCAGCATTATTCACAATAGCCAAGGCTTGGAAACAACATAAGTGCCCATCAATGGATGAATGGATAAAGGAGATGTGGTATATATATACAATGGAATACTACTCAGCCATAAAAAAGATGAAATCTTTCCATTTGTGACAACGTGCTTGGACCTTGAGGGTATTATGCTAAGCGAAATAAGTCAGATGGAGAAAGCCAAATAACAATAACATATGATTTCACTCATGTGAGGAAGATAAAACAACAATAACAAACAAACACATAGATATAGAGATTAGATTAGTGGTTACTGGAGGGGAAGGAGGAGGGGGAGAGCAAAAGAAGTTAAAGGGCAGATGTGTATAGTGACGGATGATAGTCTTTGGGTAGTGAACATGATGTAATCTACACAGAAATCAAAATATAATGAGGTACACCTGAAATTTAGGTACTGTTATAAACCAATGTTACCTCAATAAAAAATAGATAAGTAAAAAATAATAACATCTGATATTTTCCTATCAATATTCCTAGATTTAATATCTTTCCTAAAATACAGCTACCAACTCCATATTTTGCCTTCATGTCTTACTGTCAAACTCAGTGTCTCCAATATCAATTTTCATTGATCTTTCAAACTGTCCTTTCTCCTGGGTATATCACAGACCACAATACTAATATCTGCCCAGCCATCCCAATTCAGAACATATTTGATATCTACATTTCCCTCACCACTCTCCACCCAAACCAATCTGCCATCGATTCAACTCTCCCACTTACTGCTAAAAGGACTTGCAAAACCATCTCAATCCTGCAACTGCTCTAGTTAAGCCCTCTTCACATTGATTCCTGACTATGGTAGCAGCCTCCTAACTGCCTTTTGGCCTCCCTCCAATGCATCCTCCACATGGTGGTCAGTGTTATATTTCTAAAATAATGACCTAGCCACGTCACTCTTCACGTTGCAATTACTCTCTCTCTACTACTTTCAGAGTAAAATCCAAATTATGCAGAATGGCATTCAAGCTTATTTACAAACCACTTTTCTAGCATCTTTCTCCCTCACACATACACTCACACATTCAGAGTGAACAGTCCGCCCTTTCCTGAAGATGTCTTGCAGTTTCCCATCTCTGTGCCTTTGCAAATGCTATTCCTTCTGCCTAGAAGGCCCTGCTACTGATGCAAGCCACAGAATTATCCTTCAGAATTCATCTCATGTGCCTCTTCTACTTAGAAGATTTGCACAACTCTTGTCTTCTGGACATAAAAAATATCATCACCTATTCTATTGACCCAATACATTTTTTCCAAGTTCTAGTCTTATTTCTCACCACTCTGTGTTATAGAGTTATTTGTATCCATCTACCTTACTAGAATGTTCTGTGCCTTATTCAATACTCTGACCACAGCACCCCGAAAACTGCAATGGTTGACACATAATACATATCCAAGAAATACGTGTTGAATTAAATTAAAATGAGAGGAAGATGTTCATGTATTCATACACTCAATCAGCATATTTTTGAGCACATACTACCTGCTATGCACTTTACCAGGTGCTGGAGATCCAGCATTAAACAAAGAGACAAAGGGTAGACATAGAGACATGGATAGATAAAATACCCTGAGAGTTCACGGAAATAAAAAATCTCAAAAAATAAAAAATTTGACTTAATTCAGCATTGAGTTATTTTTCCTATTCCAATAACAAATTACCACAAACTTAGTTACTTAAAATAACACATATTTATTATCTCATGGTTCTGGAGGTAAGAAGCCCAAACTGGGTCTCACTGGGCTAAAAATCAAGGTGTTGGCAAGGCTGAATTCCTTCTGCAGGCCCAAGGGGAGAATCCATTTCATTGCCTTTTTCAGCTTTTAAAGGCTGCTTGCATTCCTTGACTTATTGCCCATCCAGCAATATAGCATCTTCAACTCTCTCTGATTCCAACCTCCTCTTATACTTCCCTCTTTTACTTTCAAGAAGGTTTGTGATTACATTGGGCACACCTGGATAATCCAGGTTAATCACTTTATTTGAAGGTCAGCTGACCTTTAATCCTCCCTTACAATATAATATAATATATTCTAGGCTTCATTGATTACAGCAGGGATCTATCTTTGGGGGAGGGGCATTATTTTGCCCACGACAGGCACCTAAGGAAAAGGAATTACATTTTTTCTCTTTTTCTAGGTGTTGGGTAATGTAAGCAAACATTTAGCCATTGATTTGCTTTCCGTTAATGATGCATAAAAAGGAGATTATTTAGGAAATTGCCAGATCAAGCAATAAAAAATTTCCAAAAAATTCTATTAACTTGTTTTCAGATATACAGAGTCAGATATCATGTGGGATGAGGGATATAGATTTCTGCAACATGGAACGATAGACAAGTACGCAACATCAACTCCAACCTCTATAGAGCCTACACTACTCACTCCATTCCAGCTTTCCCTCTCGTGCCCTGCTACACTCAATCGTGAGAATAATTCAAATTCACCATGACTTTGCAACTTACAAATCTCTTTCATCAATTATGTTACTTTATCCTAAAATCAATCCTGAAAAGAAAACAAAGCAAGGAATTTTATATGAATTTTACATTAACCAGAGAACCTTAGTTATGTCATCAGACAGCGATGGTTCCCTTCAAAATCTAGGACCCGTGTTTTCTGCATGATGGTGTGCTCCCTAGGTAGGCACTCTCATCTTCCTTCCTTCTCCTCACATGTTCTCAAAAGTCTGAAATTGTATTTCTGTTTAAGGGAAGATGAAACAGACTTTTGTTTATAAATCTCAAGCCTTATCCAAAAATTAACTCAAAATGGATTATGAACATAAATGGAAAATGTAAAAATAAAAAACTTTTAGAAAAAAAATAATGAGAAAATCTTCAGGATCTAGGGCTCGGTGCTAAGTGCTTGGCAAAGAATTCTTATACTTGACACCAAAACCACAATCTGTAAAAGGAAATGATAAATTGGATATCATCAAAACTAAAAACTTTTGCTCCATGAAAGATCCTGTTAAGAAGCTTAAAAGACAAGTTATAGACTGAGAGAAAATATTTGCAAACCATATATTTAAAAAGGACTAAGACCTAGAAGATATAAAGAACACTGAAAACTCAACAGTAAAAAAATGTCAGATTAGAAAATGGCTTAGATGTGTACTACATTTTAACAAAGAGAACATATAGATGGCAAATAAGCATATGAAAGATGGTCAACATTACTAGCCATTAGAAATGCAAATTAAAACCACAATGAGATGGCACCATGTAAATATCAGAATAGCTAAAACAAAAAATAATGACAGCAACAAATGCTAGTAAGGATGCAGAGAAACTGGATTACTGAGACATTGCTGATGAGAAAGTGAAATGGTACAGCTGCTCTGGAAAACAGTTTGACAGTTTCTTAAAAACCTGAATGTGCAACTACTATATAACCCAGAAATTACACTCTTGGGCATTCATTCTACAGCAATTGAGAATTATCTTCACACAAAAACTTGTACATGAATGTTTATTGTAGCTTTATTCATAATCACCCCAAACTGGAAACAACTCAGATATCCTTCAATGGGTGAACAGTTAAACACATAGTGGTATATCCATACCGTGAAATACTACTCAACAATAAAAAGAAATGAACTATTGATACCCACAACCTGGAAGAATTTCCAGTGAATCATGCCTAGTGAAAAACAACAATCCCAAAAGGTTACATACTGTATTACTCTATTTGTATAATTCTTGAAATGACAAAAATATAGAAGTGATGAACAGTGGTTACAGTGTTTAAAGGGGTGGGGGCTGGAGAGAAATAAGTGTTGCAATAAGAAAGCAACATGAGGAATCTTTGTGGTGATGAAAATATTCTGTTTCTTGACTATGTCAGTGCCAATATCCTGGTTGTGATAATACAATATAGTTTTGCAAGTTGTACCATTGGGAGAAAATGGGGGTAAAGGAACATAGGAACTCTCTGTATTATTTCATACAACTGCATGTGCATCTATAATTATCTCAAAATAAAAAGTTTAGTTTAAAAAAGGCCTACATAATGTGGTAGTTCTATTTTCAATTTTTTGAGGAACCTTTTTACTGTTTTCCATTGCAACTGGACCATTCTGCTTTTCCACCAACAGTGCACAATTTTTCCAATCTCTCCAAATCCTAATCAACACTTGTATTTTGTTTTTTTGATAATGCCATCCTAACAGGTATGAGGTGATATGTCATTGTGGTTTTAATTTGCATTTCCATGATAATTAGTGATTCGAGCATCTTTTCATATACCTGTTGGCCATTTGTATGTCTTCTTTGGATAAATGTATATTCAAGTCTTTAGCCCATTTTTTAATCATATTATTAGTTTTTTTGCTATTGAGTTGTAATAATTTCTTATATAATTTTGAAATTATCCCCTTATCTGATATATGGTTTGCAAGTATTTTCTCCCATTCCATAAGCTGCCTTTTCCCTCCATTGTCTCCTTTGCTGTGCAGAAGCTATTTAGTTTGAAGTAGTCGCACTTATTTATTTTTGCTTTTGTTGCCTGTGCTTTTAGTGTCATATCCAATTAAATAATTGCCAAAACTAATCTCATGGGGGGAGGGTAGAAATGGAAAGTTGCAAATCAATGGGCATAGAGTCCCAGTTATGCAAGATGATAGAGGTCTGCTGTACAACATTGTACCTAAAATTAACAATACTGTACTGTACACTTAAAGATTTTTTAGGAGGGTAGATCTCATGTAAAGTGTTCTTACCAATAAATTTTTTTTAAATCTGCAATCACATGTCTCTTTGCTTTCTCTCAATGTCCCCAACTTATACAATACATGCCCTATTACAATTGAAATCTTTCCTTGATAAAAATGAAAACCTATTATTTTGTGGTGAGTGGCTTTCTGGAAAATGAAAAAGTCATAATGAAAATTGTTACAAATGACTGTTCCATGGATACATCATCTTAAAAAGTAGAAAGATTTTACTCTCTGAAACTTACTACAGTCTGTATTTCCCAATTACAAAGTAATATATTTGAATCAAATTATATTCTTTTTTTATAATTAGTGACTTGGACATTTTGGGTTCATGTAATTTTGATTACCAATGGAGAGTCTATCTCCCAGAATATCTTTCCACTTAACATTTCTTGGTAATAATAGAAATGTCATATCTCCTGTTAAATTATATCAACCACTGTTAAGGCAAAGAACATTAGGAAAGAACAGAAGATCAAAGTTTAAAACCCACAATCAGTTAAAGTTACACACACCCACACATACTGTTTCCCAGGCCCATGTCTTTTATTTTGTTCCTTTCATCCAGGATGACATTTCCAATAAGAGACTTTGAGGGAAACAACCCTAGTTGTCATTATTATCTAGCCATTCATTAAGTAGTCAGTGATTTCTGTGTGCCTAACAATGCACTAGAGGCTGAAGAATTGTAAATTTCGAAACAGAGTCCCTGTGCTGCCGGAGTTTGTACCAGACTGGAGTTTGTGACTGAAATGGCTGTTCTCTGGATACATATATCTGTCTGTACTCAGCACTGTTTCTGCCCTTCTAAGAAGCTCTCCCTTATTCCCACATACTGGGAGCCTGGAAAGCATCTCTCCCCAGATTCTAGTGCCAGCAGGATTGCATGGTTAAATTCTAACAATGGAAGGCAAATGCAGAAGATTCAACTTTGTTAATTTTATGTTTGTTTTATATTTCATTGGTTTCTGCTCTTATCATTCTTATTTCCTTCTTCCTACCTATTTTGAGTTTACTTTGCCCTTTTTTTTTCCTAGCTTCTTAAAGTGGAACTTGAGGTCATTTATTATAGATCTTTTTTATGTCATCTAAACATTGAAAACTACAGATTTCTCTCCAAATTTCTGACATAAGCATTTAACATTTAAAATGCCCTCTAAGGCCTGATTAGTTACGTACCACAGAACTTGATGTATTGTATTTTTATTACCATTCAATTCAAGCTATTTTCTAACTATCCTTGTGATTTCTTTAATCCCTGAATTAATTACAAGAGCATTGGTTAATTTGCTAATGTTTGGGGGTTTTCTGAATATCTTATTATTACTGATGGTAATTTATTTTGTGGCATCTATGTTTTGAATATTTTTAAATGTAATGACTTTTTTATGGCCTGTCACAAGGTCTGTTTTGGTGTATGATATAATTATTCTATCCACTGCTAAGAACAGGGTGTTAAATCTCCAGTAATGATTGTAAAATTGTCTATTTTTCCTTTTTTTTTTTTTTTGGTGAGGAAGATCAACCCTGAGCTAATATCTGTGCTAATCCTCCTCTTTTTGCTGAGGAAGACCGGCTCTGAGCTAACATCTATTGCCAATCCTCTTCTTTTTTTTTCCCCAAAGCCCAGTAGATAGCTGTATGTCATAGTTGCACATCCTTCTAGTTGCTGTATGTGGGACGCGGCCTCAGCATGGCCGGAGAAGCAGTGCGTCGGTGCGCGCCGGGGATCCGAACCCGGGCTGCAAGTAGCGGAGTGCGCCCAGTTAACCACTAAGCCACGGGGCAGGCCCTATTTTTCCTTTTAATTCTGACAATTTTTGCTTCATGCATTTCAAAGTTCTGTTGCAAGGCACATAGACTTTTACAATTGTTATGTCTGACTAACACAAATTCTCTCTTTTGTCATTATGATATACCTCCCTTAATGTCCGGTAATACACTTTGTTTCAAGAGTCTATTGTATGGGATAGTAATTCAGATGGTCTCCAACTTAAAATGGTTCAACTTAACAATTTTTCAACTTTACGATGGTGCGAAAGTGATACACATTCAGTAGAAACCATACTTCAGATTTTGAATTTTGATCTTTTCCTGGGCTAGTGATATGTGGTACAACACTCTCTTGTGATGCTGGACGGTGGCAGTGAGCTGCATCTCCCAGTCAGCCACGTGATCACGAGGGTAAACAACCGACACACTTACACCCATTCCGTACCTAGACAACCATTCTGTTTTTCACTTTCAATATAGTATTCAATAAATTACATGAGATTTTCAACACTTGATTATAAAATAGGCTTTGTGTTAGATGATTTTGCCCAACTGTAGGCTAATGTAAGTGTTCTGAGCACGTTTAAGGTAGGCTAGGCTGAGCTATGATGTTTGGTAGGATAATTGTATTAAATGAATTTTCTACTTTTGATATTTACAACTTATGATGGGTTTATCAGGATGTAACCTTATCGTAAGTGGAGGAAGATCTGTATACCTACTTCAGTCTCCTTAAACTTACTGTTTTCAAGATATATCTTTTTCCTTCCATTTACTTTAACCTATCATACCCTTAGGTCTAAAACATATTTCTTGTGGATAGCATATAGTTATCCACTCTGACAATCTCTGCCATTTTATTGGAGTGCTTAGTCCACTAATGTATTTTGATATGGTTTGATTTATTCATGGTTTTCTATTTATTGTCTCTGTTTTCTTTGTTGTTGTTGTTGCTGTTTTTCCACTGTTACTACTTTGCTGCCTTATTTTGGATTATTTAAATATTTCTTAGAATTTTAATTTATCTATTGGCTAGCTATACTTCTTTGCATCATTTTATGTTTGCTCTAGAGATTATATCATACATCCTTAACTTTTCGCAGTCCACTTAGAGTTAATTTCGTATCATTTTACGTTAAATGTAGACAACTTCTAAAACATAGGTCTATTTACCTCCTCTTCATCCTTTATGTTATAGTTTTTGGATGTATTACATTTACATATTTTATAAGCCAACAATATAATGCTGTCAATTTTGTTATACAATTATATATAATTTAAAGAAATTAAAAGGAAAAAATAGTCTTTCATATGTACACATATATTTACCATTTCTGATATTCTTGATCCCTTCCTAAAGACATGCCGTTTCCACCTAGCATAATTTTCCTTCAGCTTGGAGAAATTCCTTTAACATTTCTTTTAGTGGTGGACTAATGACAACAAACTTTCTTAGTTTTCTTTTATCTGAAATGTATTTTTTTGCTTTCATTATTGAAGAATATTATCAATGATATATTCTAGGTTGACTTTTATTATTTTCTTGCTCTCAGCCATTTAAAGATTATTTCCCATTGTCTTATGGCATCCATTGATTTTGATGAGAAGTCAGTCATCATTTGATTCATTTTTATCCTGTATGTAATGTATAATTTTTTTCTCTGACTGTTTTCAAAATGTTCTCTTTAGGGACCGGCCCAGTGGCACAGCAGTTAAGTTCATGTGTTCCACTTCAGTAGCCCGGGGTTCGCTGGTTCAGACCCCGGGCATGGACCTACTCACCGCTCATCAAGCCATGATGAGGTAGCATCCCACACATAGAAGAACTACAACTCTACAACTATGATATACAACTATGTACTGGGGCTTTGGGGAGAAAAAAGAGGAAGATTGGCAACAGATGTTAGCGCAGGGCCAATCTTCCTCAAAAAAAAAAAAAGAGACTCGCAGTCTGGAAGCACTGGTCTTTCAGTAAAAAACAAATGTCCTCTTTATATTTTATTTTCAAAAATTTATACATGATGTGATTAGGTTTTTTTTTGTATTTGTCATGGCTGATGCACAGAAATTCTTGTATGTCTTTCATCAAATATAAGAAATTACTACCTGTTGTTTCTTTAGATATTGTTTCTGTTCCATTCTCTCTTCTCCCTTTCTGGGACATTCTGGAACTCCTATTTACATGTAAGTTAGAGCTTCGACGTGTCCCACCTGTCCCTAATACTTTGTTCATTAGTCTTTCAATTTCATTTGCTCTGCTCTTCATATTGGACACTTTTTATTATCATAGCTTCAAATTCACTGAACTTTTGTCACATCCCTTCTTTTGTTAATAATCCTATCTGGTGCTTTTTTTGTTTTTGTGTCAGATGCTATATTTTTCAGTTCTTTGATTCTTTTTTCATAGTTTTTGTTTCTCTGCTGTGATTTCTTATCTTTTCATTCAACAAACATTTTCCTTTACATCTTTGAGCATAGTTATAATAGCTGGTGTGTTAGTTTCCTGGGGCTACTGTAAAAAGGTACCGCAAACTGGATGACTTAAACAAAAAAAATATGTTGTCTCCCAGTTCAAGATGTCGGCAGGATTAGTCCCTAATGAAGGTTGTAAGGGAGAATTTGTTCCACGCCTCTCTCCTAGCTTCTCGTGGTTTGCTGGGACCTTTGGCATTCCTTGGCTTGTGGATGCATCAACCCAATCTCTGCCTTCTTGTTCACATTATGTCCTCCCTCTGTGCATGTTTTTCTGTGTCCAAATTTCCCCTTTTTATAAAGATACCAGTCATATTGATGACCTCATTTAAATTTGATTACCTCTCTAATTTGATTACCTACCTATTTCCAAATAAAGTCACACTTTGAGGTTCTAGGGGTTAGGACTTCAATATATCTTTTTGGGGAAATGCAATTCAACCCATAACAGCTAGTTTGAAATCCTTGTCTGCTAATCACAATATCTGGGTCACCTCAGAATGTTTATTGGTTGTTTTTGTCTCTGCAGAATAGATCATGTTTTACTACTTTTTAATATGTTAGGTGATTTTGATTTGTACCCTGGAATTATGAATAAGATGTTGTAAGGCTTTTGGTTCCATTAGTGTTGGTTCTTTTGGTTCTGAGGAGTGTTGTTGGGCGTGTGTGTGTGTGTGTTTTAGCAGCCAATTAACTTGGCTGGACTCAAACTGAAAACTTTTTTTCCTTTTTCATAGGCAATTATTCATTTAGCCTTAAATAGGGCTCTTGGAGTCTGCTCCATACATATCTGCTTCAGCCAGAGATTTGAGCAGAGTTTATACACCAAATTGTGGTCTCTCTCTGGTTCTCTCCTTTCTGGGGTCCCCCACCCACTTTCCAGTACCTGTGGTTGCCCTGAACTCTGCCCTCTGGTCCTTGAAGTCAGTAAGACTGTAGATTTTAACTACCCCACATGGCACAGAATGAGGTACACCTTCAAGATAAAAACCATAAAAGTGTGAAATTTACCCAAGGCTATCCCCTTCTTCCAAGAGTGGGCACTTTTCTGGTAGGTTTCTGCTTTTGATCGCTCTTGAGTTCCCTCATATAGTTTCCTTTTTTTTTTTTCTTTTCTTGCTGAGGAAGATTAGCCCTGAGCTAACATCTGTGCCAGTCTCCCTCCACTTTATATGCCGGTCACTGCCACAGCATGGCTGACAAGTGGTGTTGGTTCACGCCCAGGATCTGACCCCATGAACCCGGGCTGCTAACGAGGAACATGCCAAACTTAACCACTACGCCACAGGGCTGGCACCTTCTTTTTATTTTTTTAAATATTTTTTCCAGAGTTAATGCTTAGTATCTGTGGAAGGGTTGATCTAATAGTGTGTGCTGGCTTTACCAGAACCCTCCATAATATTTGAACAGCAGAAGCAGACAGGAGCTATTATGTGCACTAAATGATATATTTTAATTTATTATTGCTTTATAACAAAATCCTCCAAAACTCAGTGACTAAAATCAGAAGGGATCTGAACCCACTTCTTTGGGTAAATACCCAGATAGCCAGCAAGACCCAGAGAAGAAATTCTATTGTAATATATGTAGGTCAATAGTGACTAGACTCCTTCAAGAGTAAAATCGATCATCATCATTATGGTATTTCTGCTGCGATCTCACATATGACTTGTCTTTAGAAGACCAGAAAGAGTAGTTTTTTGTTTGCCTTCCTGATAATAGACTCTTGACACTATTTTGAGAGTCACACATACTTGTACCCTGGAACCTTTGTGAACTCCTAAATTTATAAATAGATTATTTTTCAAGCTCTCTTCTTTACCTCAAATTATATTTATGTTGAGAGTAATGAGTTCCCTGGCATAGCTTCAAATTTTAACCACAGTTTTCAACATTTACTAAAGTTTTATCTCTCCCTTGTCAGCAATATTTCATAAATAAAACATTTTTACAACCTTAGGAGAATTTATAAGTATATAAGGAGAAGGAGAGAACAACTCAGCTGCACTGAGATGTGATAGACTAACATCACTCAGCATCTTAGTAATTCCCAGCCAAGTGTTCAGGTTTGCGCTTCAACAAGGGAACAAATTGTCATTGTAGCGCTTATGGAGTATTGTAATTGCATTTCTTTTCTGTATCCTCTACTAGATCATAAACTGAATTGTGTTTGCACCTCTAGTGCCTAGCATAGTAGGCCTTCATTAATATTTGTTGAATGAATTAATGAAAAGATAAAACTGAGAATACTAAAGCTCTACTGAATTTACATGTTAAAATAAAATCTGTGTTTTCAACATTAGTGATTATTATGAGACCATATACATATATGAGGAGGTGGGTGGGTATATGCGTGTGGGTGTGGGTGTAAGTATGTAAGTGTAGATGTGATCATTATAATTATATACAAATATATGAATAATTTTACAGCCATAAATGTCTTGGACAATTACATTTTCAGAGACAAGAGTTGCCTGTACCCTAAAAAACACTCCTGCCTATGTGACAATCTACAGTATTTTCTTGATATGCCTACCCTTTAGCTTTTATTTTTATATAACATAGACAAAGGAAGATACTCCTAGGCTGAGTTTTTCATAGAACTCAATGAACTCAAGAATATTGTGAGGTCTATTCTCCAACATCCAATGAAAACTATTCCACTGGCCAAAGATATGCCATCCACCAATCTACAACCACAAGAATATTTTTCTTCAACTGCAGCTCCCATCATATCACTTTCTTTCTTAGAACATTCATTTGTTCCCCACTGTCTAACATGTAGAATGCAAACTTCTTAAATATCCATTTACTTTGGTTCCAGTCTTCTGCTTCAACCCATTCACTAGTTGAGTGAACTTGGAAAAGGTATATACCTTCTCTGAACTTCAATCTCCACTTTCATAAGTGGAAATACTAATATCTGTGAGTATCAAGTATAAGCAATATGAAACATAGTAGGCATTTAATCAATGACAGCTATTAAGTTAATTTTTATACTTTATCTTGTCGTTTTCTTCCTTACAAGCAACCTGAATTATGAACCACTACTCCAAAATGTGCCCTCTGCCTCTAGTGCAATTAGTAAAATTTAGACCAGTGCTGTCTGACAGAATCTTCTGTGATGATAGAACTGCTCTATATGTATGTTGCCCAATATGATAGCCACTAGCAGCATGTGGCTACTGAGTATTTGGTATGTGGCCTGTGCGACTGAGAAAGTAAATTTTTAATTTTATTTAATGTTAATTCATTTAAATTTAAATAGCCATGTGTGCTTTTTGGCCACCACATTGGAGAGCACAGATCTATACTTTCCTTGACAGCCTAAGTGCTTCCTGGTATAGAAATGTGATTCATTCTTGAGATGTCCTATTTCGTCAACCCTAGTGAACTACTATTAGATCACCTCCATTAAGAATCCTTGTTTTTGTTTCCTTGTATGTTGTTGTTGTTTTCGGTGGGGTGATGTTGTCCATCGCTCTCCTTTTCACATTGAGTTATTTTTTAATTCTCAGATAACATTTTGTACATATCTGTCAAAATTTCTTGAACTGTGTTAAAATTATTTGTTTACATATATGAATCTTTATTAAAATGTTTTGAAAATAGGGTTTGAGTTTTAATTTTTTCTATCTCCAGTGTTGAGAGAAAGGCCTACAAATAATAGAAATTCAACGAAGCTAGGTAGAAGGGAGGAATAAAGTGAAGAAAGGAGGGAGAAAGGAAAGGGGAGAGCTCAAGGTAGGATGGCATAGAAAATGTGTCTTGGAGGAGGTGACTCTAAAAGGTATAATCTCTCACAACTATACTGAATCAACATTGCTAATTAGGTTCTCAATTTTGAGCAATCACTACCTAATATTTTTCCTGATGGTCTCATCTAAATAATAATAATCAATAGGCAACTGACTATAATGGCATCTTACTTTGGCTTGTTTGATGGAGAGTTTTATTATAAGGAAATAGGTGATCAATAGAAAATAAGAAATACTTATTATTGCTCTTTAAAAGCCTCTGCTCATAACACAGGTAACATTTGATACTTTTCAGGAGGCCTTCAGTCAGGCTGTCACCAGAAAAATCATTGACGTAGTAGACACAGTCTGTGTGGCATTTTACAATCATACATTTTGATTTATATTCTCTGGAACTAAATTTCTGTGAGCCAATTTATCCCCACACAGAAAGACCAATCTACAAAGTAACTCTTCCACCATAGGAAAGAGTAGGATCAATGGACTTTCTCTTGAAATCCAACCAATAGCAGTCATGTAACATGTAAGTGTTATGTTGCTATTTTTACTCACTGAACCCTAACCCCAAACAATAGCTATAAAGTATCTCCAGAAATTTCCATCGCAATGAGCTCACTTAATGAAGTTATAGGTATAGATATGAGAAAAGCACCAGTATGCAAAATTGGTGGGAAGGATTCACTCCTTGGCCAATAATCTAGATTACATACATGCCCAGAAGAATGGCAGAGTGCTATATTTACTTTAAAAATATTTTTATTCATCATCTACTATGTTCAGGCTTAGACTAGGCACAGGAGACGCAAAGGAGAACAAGACACAGTTCTTGACCTTAAGGATTTCATGGGCTAGTACGGAAAATAAAGTGAAAAATTTAAATACAATATGATAAATACAACCATGTGGGGTGAGAAGTAAAGGCGGTCATAGGACATTTCTGAAAGTAGGTAAAGCTGAAATTGAAAGGACACTTAGGGGTTAACCAGTGAAGTATGTGTGTTTGTATTGGTATTGGAATAGGGCAAGAGGTAGTAAGGGTAGAAGGCTTTGAATAGAGTGTTCTGTTCAGAAGGAACAATATGTGCAAAGTCTTAGGAGGTGATAAGAAACAAACGGTGTAAGAAACAAAAAATGAATAAGAAACAAAGATATTGTTCTTTAGAAGCTCCCAGTCTGTCTTCCCTATAAATGGATGAATTATACTAACAAGTTGAGGTCTATAAGAGAGAATGAATCAAGTTCTAGGGGTCTGACACTCTCTGGAAGTCAAGAAAAGTTTTACAGAAGAAGGTAGTATTTGATCTGGATCTTCAACCTTCAGATATTATGTTCCCAAGTGGATTCTTTTAGAAGCTGGGCAAAGTCCCTAATGTTTCTGGTGCACAGATATCCTAGAATAGTTTCAGAATAATATGAAAACGAGCATGTGTTTCCAATGTATGCCGAAAACAGAAAAAAAATAAAAGCTACTGTTGAACTGACAGAGTGAGGGGTGAGGTATTCCTATTGAAGTCTGGGTCAAAAATGAGAATTTGTAGAATTATAGAAATATAATTCTACACATGATCAGAAGTCAAATAATGGTTCAGTCAATTCACTGAGTCATTGAGATGATATGTATTACATGCCTACTCCATCACAGGTATTTTGAACATAAGAGATATAGACACATAGTTAAAAAGGTAACACCTTCTCTCAAGGCTGACATAGCTAGTGGAGGGGATAGTCATGGAAACATGAAGTACAATGGAATGAATAAGTGCTGGGAGGAGGTATGCACAAGAGACTCAGAGGCACTTAATCAAGCTTTTCAGAGGGGAGAGGAGCAGAGGTGGGCAATTAGGTCAGAGAAGTTTTTCTGTAGGAGAATACTAGTATAAAAGAACTTACTATCCTACAGGTAATGGGTCACCAAATTTGAGATTGTAAAATAAATGAAGAAATCCATCATATACTGCAGTCAACATTCTGGTACGTGGTGTGAATATGGAGGCAGGAAGTCAGCGATCAAGGCCCAGGTATATATTAATATAGTCAAGGCTCTACCTGAAGCAGGTGTCTTTTGATGTTCCTTCTCTTAAAGCAGATGATTGACAAGTTTACTCTGATAGTCAGAGCTAGATATGACAGATGGGGAAAGCAAAGCCCGAGGCAATGGAAGTCAAATCATATTTATTTGCCTAAACAACCCCCTCCACCCACTGTTTCTCCTGAACCTTGAAGAAAAGACAGTTCAAGACATTTCAATTTCTGGAGTTCAGTATTTTCAGCAGACTAACTATGGAACAAGAGACTGCTTAATTTGGGGGAGTCCTAGGTATTCATGTAAGTGTAAGTGGAAATACAAAATTTTATCTGTGATATTCCTCTAGAGATCATGCACAAAATGAGAAGATGACCTTAAGTTGATATTTACCCAAGAAAAATGCTTCAGTACAGGGAGCACTCTGGGCTAACGGAAGAATATGGAAAGACACTGACTTTTTCTAGAGCCATAGGTGGAACCTTAACTTTTAACCTAGAGAAAATTAATCTGTTCAAAAGTCATCTCATTTGAACTAAACATAATTAAATATTAACTTATACTGCAACAAAGAAACTAATATTTTCAGTTGTACACTCATTGTCACATATATCTTCAGAGCCATTCTATGGCATAAACATGATTGATCCATTTTATAGATGTACAGATGAGAAAAATAAACCTCTGGTAGATTAAATGACTTGTCAGAGAACATGCAGATATGACATAACAGAACTGATATTTAAATCGAGACTTGCTCCTACCCAAAATCCAAATTGCCTCCCTAATTCAAAAGTCATCATCTTAAAGAACAAAATCACCACCAATAAATGTTTTTTGGAGCAGGGATTTGGAGTAGAATCATAATATAAAATATGATCAGCTTATCTTATTAAGAAGTGGTTGGTAGTGATACTAAGGAAAACTAAAGCAGCAAAAATATGTTACAAGATTTAGAAATATAAGATAATGTTATTGGGGCAACTCCATACCGAAAATATTGTTGTTTGGGTCTTAGAAAAAGTAGGCTAGTTCAATAAAAATAAAAAGAAAGAAAATTTTTTATTTAAAAATTAAAAACAAAGAAAGCAAAGTCATGAACCTCTTGGAAAGATAATGCAAAATAATATCATATAAATGGATAAGGCAATATCCAATACAAAGGATTGTTTAAAACCCAATCTTGCTTAATCTCTGCAGCATTTGATTCCATTGACCACTTTCTCCGACATGAAACCTTTTCTTCCCTCTTTGTCTGTGACACCACATTGCATATTCTCCTCTTACCTCCTGATCCATTCTTTTTTAATCTCCTTATTTGTATCCTCTCTGCCTCTTCCTATTCCTTGAGTGCTGGTATTCTCCTTAATTCTCTCTTGGCCTATTGCTTATTTTACTATAAATGATTTTGTTAATTAACCTCTTTACTGTCAAAGTTTGAACTTAAAATAACATGCTATTGTAATCCAAATTCATATCTCCAACTCAAGGCTGGAGTTCCAGTTCCTCTCTCTGACTCATCAGTCCATACTCTTTCCAGTACAACATCTGGTCCTGGGTAAAATACAGCAGGTTGCAAATTCCTGAGGGGGTTCCTAAAACCGCATTGGATTATTATTGGTAGGTGACTGAAAAGTCAGGAAACCAGACAAGACCAAGTATGAGTGCCTGAGATGAGGGCCTCCCTCATGAATTCAATGAGCCTAGATAGAGTTGGTAAAGTTTGAATGTGTGTTTACTTCAATTGCCCTCTTCATCTTAGTCATCTCCATCCTCAGCTGTCGCTTGTCTACTTTAAAGGGAGAGCTATGGTTTCTAGTCTAAGTGATTCCTTATCTCCTCTTAGATCTGTAAAGATCAAAGCCAAATGCAGCTGTTGAACAAATTTCCCTTTGCTTAGCCTGTGTCTCTAATTCCCTGTTCTCATTTTTCAGCAAACCAATTTTCTCTTTACCGCCTGTCTCCTACAAATACATTTGAGAAATCCTTTCTTGCTGATTGAATTAGGCCCTGCAAATTACTACTCTGTGGGTTTTTTCTTTCACTTTCGCTTATCTCTTAAAAATTTGCTCAGCTTATTTGCCTTTGAATCTTCCCGATTCTTCCCATCACTGAAGAGCTTTTCTTTTCTTTTAGGGCACCCTATTTTCTAAGGCTTCTTTGTGAAGAGTGGCAGGAGGAAAATTATCTCTTTACCTGTTTTATCAGCAAGTATTAACATGTTTTTAACTAAAGTTCATTAATTTTGCACTTTAATTTCAGTCCCTTCAGCCCTACCATAATTTAATACATATCCTACTAATACTTGTTCATTTATTCATTCAAAAACCATTTATTGAACTTATAATGTGCTAGAAACTATATTATATCTTAGAGATGTAAAGATCAACTACACATAATTTCCTCAAGAGGCTTAGAATCTTGAGAAAAAATATGTGAAGAGATACTATATGATAAATAATAAATATATTTATTAATAATAAAATTATGTAGGTGATCACATGAGAGCATAACTAAGAGAAGTAGTTGGGCAGAGATGCTATCCTAGAAGAAATAATGTTTGATCTGGAGTTTTCTGTGCAAATCAAAGGTAAAAGTGCATTTAAGGTAGAGGAAGCAGCATTCTCGAAGCCACATATGCTTACAATGGACCCTTTAAGGATGTGTGGCAAGCTCAAAACAATCCATCCTCCTCTGTAAATGTGTCTCCATAATCTGTGAATGTCTACGCAGGTGTGGACCCCTAGAACCTAGATTTTAGTTTATGAGCCACACCACACTCCTGGCCATAACTTCTCAGACCAGTAATGCACATTTAAACTAAGTTAGGCAAATAAATTTGTTTTCCAAATAATTTTGATATGGGACCTTAAGAAAATCATATCAGTCCCCTTATATAGCTATAACTTAAACATATGAAGTCAGTAGCTCTGGGATAGCAGCTATGTTCCACTATGTGGTCTAAGGTTGCAGAGGGAGAAAAAAATGAACTAGACAGATAGAGTAAAGTAAAAGAGAGAAGCAGCGGTCCTGACCACCTTCCAAAGATCCATTCCAGTCCTTTTGAGACCCAGATGTAATCTAACTCAAAGGTTCTGGGAGATGCCCCTAAGTCTTTATAATAAATTTAACCTTTTTGGCTAAGCAATCCTAAGCTGGTTCCACCACGAGTAGCTAAAATGTCCTTATTAATCCAGGTATTAAAATGTTTGGGCCAACCATTTTCAAACTCCCAATGGCCAAATCTGGAACACTTTGAACAACAAAATAAATAATATAGCATTACATTATAATACAAAGTATAAAATGAATATTCATAAGACCATACTGATATAAATACATGATTAAATAAATAAATAAATGTGGGAAAGGAGATAAACCACTCTTACAGAGGCATTTCAAACAATATATGTTGATAATGTTCCCTCCAGGAGGTAGAGTTTAATATTCCCCTCACCCTTGAGAGTAGGCCGACTTAGTGACTCACTTCCAAAGAATAGAATATAGAAAGGTAAAATTAGTAACTTTACAGTAAAGAAACCTGGCAAATACTGCCTTAACCAAGAAGACAAAGTTAACGTCATAGTGATAAGTCACGCTGATAGCATGTTCTCCTTGAAATGATGTGATGAGATTTCAACTCTGTGCTATTCTTCACAAAAACCCATAACTCCAGTCTAATCATGAGGAAAAACATCAAACAAACTCAGATAGACAGCCATTCTAAAATAGCTGACCAGTACCATTCAAAATTCTCAAGATCATAAAAAAAAGGAATTTCTGAGAAACCGTTACATATCAGAGGAGACTAAGGAGACATGATGATTAAAAGCAATGTGGTATCTTGGATGGGATCCTGGAACAGAAAAAAGACATAACTGGAGAAACTGGTGAAATCTGCATGAAGTATAGAGTTTAATTATTAGTAATGTACCAATGTTTGTTTCTTGGTTTTGACAGATATCCATGATAATGTAAGACACTAGGTATAGAAAAAAATGGGTGGGGTATATGTAAACTCTATTCTATTTTTGCAAATTTTCTGTAAATCTAAGATTATTCCAAAGTAAAAAGGGAAAAATAAAAAAGATTATTCTAAAGTAGAAAGGATTTAGGTATGGCTAAATTTACTAAAATTAATTTACTAAAATTAATTTAGGATTCATATAAGGGCAGGGCAGCAAACATTGAGATAAAAGAAGGGAGCCAAGACCAAATTTTAGAGAATTGTCTCTCCCATACAAG
This sequence comes from Ceratotherium simum simum, assembly GCF_057802395.1. Classification (NCBI taxonomy): domain Eukaryota; kingdom Metazoa; phylum Chordata; class Mammalia; order Perissodactyla; family Rhinocerotidae; genus Ceratotherium; species Ceratotherium simum. The sequence continues at coordinate 37,920,463 of NC_141906.1, forward strand.
ATAACAAGAGCTCAACAAGGAGTGAAACTATCAAACGTGTCTTTTAGAAACAGCATTCTGGTCTTTGTAGAACATATATTGTAGAGAAAGCAAGGCTTAGAGAAGAGAGCATACATTACAAAGTCCAGGTGAAAGATTTCAAGGACCTAAATTAGGCTATCTTTGTTGATGTGGTCCTACCCACTGAGAGCAAGATCCAAATAAAAGCCCATTCATTCAACTAGACACGTGTAAAGGCCCAAAAAGCAATTTTTCAAAGGTCAGAGAGACACCTGATATATTGAGGCAGACTCTGGCTCTGAGACTGTATTACTGGTCTAAGATCATTAAAGAGGTTTAATTTTCTTTATTGATTTTAAAGAAGCACTTCAATTCACCTCTAAATATTGTTCCCCTCTTCCCCTTTACATTATAAAATTTCCATCAAAGGTCCTTAGGGCTTTCCACACGTTCCTACAAAACCAACTTCCTTGAATGTTTCTTCCACTTAGCATTTAAAGTCTAATAATATTGTGATCACTGCCATTCCCCAAAGTCTAACCCATTACCATAGTTGGCTTTTTTCCTAGGATGTGCTTAGAATAGTAACTGACCACAGCCTAGGAAGGGCAGTCAGGTGCCCCAGCGTGAATCTAAGAAATCCAGCCCTGTTCTCAAACTCTCCCTTCAGTAGTTGATTGCTAGGTGTTTTGATCAATATCTGAGTAATTAAAATTTCTCATGATCAAAGTTCTGCCCTTTGCATTGGCCCTGCTTATCAGTAAAAACATGTCTTGACCTTCTTGCCGGTATCTGCCTGGAGGTTTGTACAGCAATATCTTTAAGCCCCGGCATCTCTCCCCTGTCCTTGACTTTGGTTCATGCTGTGTCTGCTGTGTCAGCCAAAATCATGCTGTAAGTGCCCTTGGCTGCCTCAGCTAATCCTTAACCATCACCACCTCCCTTCCCTTTTCTGTAATGTTCCTCACACACTTTCTCAACTGCCATTTTAAATCGTCTGATAGTTTGCTGGTTCAGCCCTGTATCTGTTTGGTTTTCCTTTTATGAATCCCTAAAAACATGGAATTCAAATCCAATAATCCAATTTTGTATGCTTTGGGTATTTGCAAAGAAAATGTGTTCTTTGCTTTAGCGAAAGAGACAGGGACAGTCCTCTCTTTTTCAGTGAGCCCGGTCACCCCTCTGAGCCTCCACCTCCCCACCCTTAAATAAAGACTCATTTCAATGCTGAAATCTCTTTGACCTCTGACTAGCATTATTGTATATTCTTATTTTATATTTACCCAACATTTGCCTACTGAGTGACTCCTACCACCAGGTACTGTGGAAGGGGTCAGGAATAAAGCAACAAATCAGAGAGATATGGCCACTGCCATCTTGGGTCTTAAATTTTAGTGGTGGAGAAAGACAAGTAAATGGGCAATTATAATAAAAGTTGCAGTTAAACAGATGCTTGTCAATAGTTATGACTGATATATAGAACTGTCTACACAAGACAGATCATTGGAGTCTAGAGAAAGGTATAGATTGATCCAAAATCCTATGTTGAAGTTCAGGAAAGCCACTGCTATTCTGGGGCCAAAGACAGCCAGTCACTCAACAAATGTCTGAAAGTCTCCTTCTTCATATCTCAGGGACATTAAGATCATGTCTACATTCCAGTTCACTTTCTACATTGAATTTTTGTGCTCAAAACCCAAAACCACTTCTCTGGCCACTTTCTCAATCCAAGACATAAAAGAGAAATATGAAACCCTTTAGCAGTTCAAACTTTCTTAAGAGAACTAAAATCCCCATGTGGACTGGACTCCATCAACATTTTTCACTTCCAGGTGTCAAGTGTTATGGTAGTGTATCGATCCAATTTCAACCCAAGTACTCCCAGAGAGACTGGCAAGAGCCTGGAGGCAACACTGGGTCTGTCCCTATCATCAACTCATTTAGTCTTCCAAAATACTCTTCCTGACCATTGACTGGATAGTAAGAGCAATGAGGATAGTTAGATTTCAAAATATGTCCATATAAAATAGTCAACTTGCAAATTCAGGACAACTCAAAATTTTCAATCAAAAAAAGAATTAATGGATGTAGTTTTTAAGTAAAGAGTGTCCACATCATATAATGTTACAGATAGAGCAGACTTTAAAATTTCCTGGTCCCGCACCTAACCTAGAGAAGAGAGAGCTGAGACCAAAGAACTTAACCAACTTACTCAATGTTCCATAGTTAATAACAAAGCCCAGACTAGAATCATTAATTTCCTTGAGTCTCAGGTTATAAAGGGCTATAAAAATCTTAAAAGACTAACCCATAGTAAACATTTATTGAATGTTTACTGGGTCCAAGATACTCTGCTAAGGCTGCCCCTCTCTACCTCATTGCACTGTGATAGATGTTAAATGTAATAATGGATGTGAAGAGTAGTATAAACTGTTCAGCACTTAATAATTGAAATCATTATAATAGTAATTGGAATATTTGAATCATTACACCTTCCCCCATTTCTAACAAGGTGAGATAACATAAAGATTTCTGAAAATATTTACTAAGTGAATGAACTAGTAAAACAATAAAAAGAACACAGATCTTTACCATAGAAATAATTTTCTGAGCTATCTATTCATATCTTCTTGTATTGTTTGCCCTCATTTCAGTGTAATTGAGCAGGCATTTTATCCACCTCTATTTTTCACTCAGCATGAAGTAGCATACTGGAGCATAATAAATAATAAGTAGCAATATAATCATCTCAAAGTAGAGTATGCATCAAAGCCTAAAGAAAGGGTCATTCAGAACTTTTCATAATCAATCATATGCATCAGACATAAAGAATATGAGATAACGACGTTGGGAAAGGAAGGCAGAAATGCGTTCATATAATATTATATTCTATTTTACCAATTATGTATTTTAACATAGAATAAAATCATAGCATGCCAGATGTAAAAACAAGATGAGAAATCATATAAACCAATCTCATCAATTTTTAAGATGAGTTTTGGAGAAGTTAAGTATATTTCATATCTTCAAAACAGATACCAAATCGGTTATCCAAGAGTGAACCCAAGTCAAACTGGCTCCAAACACAGTGCTCGAGGATACCACCAGGATATGGTTGTGTTTATATTTTCACAGTTTTGTACAAGTTAAGAGTGTTCTTGCTATGGCCTCCAAAACAGTAAAGGCTAGATTGGGAAATCCATCATAAAAAAACGAAAGGAAATATGCACTTCAAATGATAATACCTAATAACAATGGAAAACATTTATTGCACTTCCTCTATGCAGACACTGGTCCAAGTCTTTTATAGGGTAATAACTCAATTAGTTCTCACAGTAACTCAAAGAAATGGGTAACATTAATATCAGCACGTTGTAGATGAGGAACCTAAATTACACAGAGGTTAAGTAACTTGCCTAAAATCAAACAGCTAGTAACCAGCTAGAGAGCCCACATTTACTACATGAATTTCAATAACTTTAACCCCAGCCTCCTGGGCCCAGCGCCATTCTTACACTAATAAGTTCTACCATCTATTAGTAATTAGTCCATGCCATCATTTTCTTCTTTTCTCCTTCTACAGTTGAAGAGAAGAGCCTCTTCATAAACAAGACTACCATCTCTTCCTGTGCCAAATTCCAACCAATTCTACCTCTGCAAGGGTGTCATTATACTCTTCCTCTTCTCTCTTTCTTGTCTCTATATCCTCTCTCATAATGTTCCTTTAAATCAACATTAAAACATATTCAGTATATTCTCCAAACCCTTCTTCAACCCAGATCCTTTTCCAAACACTTTTCCAAATACTGTGTCTCTCTTGCCTCCTTCATGGCCATTTATTTAAAGTAGTTCTGTTTACGAAGGTGTTTCTCCTTATCAATTGCCCATTGATGCTGCAACCCACTGAAATCCACTTTAGTTATGTTTATATATTGGTTATTCTTCAAACTATAAGTCTACACCTACAATCTCTTTCCTGAGCTCTAATTCTATATATCTAACCAATTCAACCACCTACTCCACTAAGAAGACCTCAGCTACCTCAAACTTAGCATATGTAAAACTAAATTTCTTTTCTCCCTCTTTTGTGGCCAATAACAATGAATGACACCATCATCAAGGCAATCTAGGCTTTTTCTTACGTCACCTCAAAACTCTTCCAGCCTTTACTCATTACCCAGCTCCAAAGCCACTTCCACATTTTTTGGTATTTTTACAACAGCACCCCACTTTTCAGTACCAAAATATTGCTCAAGCCAGAATTATGAGAAAAATCTTTGAACTTCCCACTCCTTACTGACTTGTCTCCATTTCTCACACAAATTCCATTTGTCCTCAAGTCCTATCAATTCCACCTCCTAAAAAATCTTTCACATCTGTCTACTTGTCCTCATTTGCATCCTAGTCGCCTTGTTTAGGTCACTGTCGATTTATGCCTTTGTATTAGTTTCCTATTGCTGCCATAACAAATTACTATAAACTTAGTAGCTTAAAATAACACAAATTTATTTTCTTACAAATGAATAAGTGAGAAGTCTGACATGGGTCTCATTGGGCTAAACTCAAGGAATTGGCAGAGCTGTGTTCCTTTCTGTAGGCTCTAGGAAAGAATCCATTTCTTTTCCTCTTCTACTTTCTAGAAGCCACCCACATTCCTAGGCTTGTGGTCCCCTTCTTCTGTCTTCAAAGTCAGCAATCTTGCATCTCTCTGACCCAGCTGCTCTCCTCCAATATTTTTCTCTGATAACAAGCCAAGAAAGGTTCTCTTCTTTTAAGGACCTGTGTGAATAGAGTGGGTCACCAGGATAATCCAGGTTAATCTCCACATTTCAAGGTCCTTAATCACATCTGCAAAGTCTCTTTTGCCCTAGAAGGTAACATATTTGCAGGGTCTGGGTGTTAGGACTTGGATATTAGATAATATAGAAATTATATGATCTAAACAAGAGCGAAAAAAAGATTTTAAAAATATGAACAGAGACTCAAGAACTTGAAAGATAATAACAAAAGATCTAATATTTGTGTCATTGAAGTTCCGGAAGGAGAAGAGATAGAGTGTGGTTCTGGAAAAAGTATGTGCAGAAATAATGACTGAAAACTTCCCAAGAAGTTGAATAAGGTAGAAATTCATGAGTCTATACCGATGAATTAAAGAGAGAGAGAGAGAAAGTCCTTCTCTACTGTAGAAGGCAAAATATTATATGTAGGATGATGGCTTTCAAAAATCAACAGTGAGTGCTAAAACTAGTGGGAAAGAGTTTAATGAGAAATGGTTATTTATATAGTCTCAAAGTATCTCCTTAAAAATCCTTTTTAATTAAAAAGAAAATAATGCTAACTTTACAATAGAGAAGTCTGATAGACGTCACTTTAATGAAGTGATTAGCGTAACATCACCATAATTGAGAAAACTATGAGCGAGAGAACCACCATTATTTATGGTGAGTGTGTGCCAGATACTTGCAAAACAACAACACAAATTTTCCTCTCTTTCATTGCTCTTCACTTGGAAGAAAAAAAACCCTTTTGTAGAGAGAGATAGAAAATTTATTCCTTTGGGGAGCAGCAGAAGTAACTCTCTTGTCAATAGCTCTTAGATAAAATGCAAAAAGAAGCTGAATGGAAAGAACTGGAATCAGGGAGACCAGGTATGCATTTTAGCTCAGCTACTTATTAGCATTGTGGTTTGGCTAAAATAACTTAACCTTTCAGAGCTTCACCAGTGTTAATGTTATGAAATGATACATAGTGTTATTTTTGAGAAACAAATGAAAGAAAGTGTGTAAAGTGTCCAAGCACATTACCTGTCCTAAAGTTGATAAGTAATACATTTTAATGGAATTAGTTTCCATCAGTCATGAAGGAGGTCTTCTCTTGCCTTGGGCAGAATAACTTAGTAACTAATTAAGAGCAAAAGTACAGGGAACAATGAAGATTTCTGAAACTTAAGAATGGAGTTATTTCTAGATAGAGATTGCAGGTTTAAAACATGCATTAATCTCTGCTCCTTCCTAAAACTCTACTAAAATGAGAGTAAAGAATGTTTTTAAAGACATCAATCCATGAGGATAAAGATGTCTGAGGACACAAGAGCAATAAGCTTTGGAGTCTGAAAAGCAAATGAACTAGGTAGTATTGACAGCATCCCTGAGATTAAAAGTAGGTTAAAATTAGAAACAACCTAATTTTCTTTTCAGGACCCACAGGAGGATCAAAAATTGGTGGCCCTGTTATCTCTAGAGATGAAATGGGGCTAAAATCAGCAGAACTGTCTAAAAATATGTTTAAGAAGTTCAACTCCAGATCTTGTCTTTTGTTCTCCACAGCTGGACAACTATTCCTATCCCTACAGATCTCCTGGAGTTTTTTTGAAAATGTGACATGGAAGGTCTCCAAACTGGGAAAACCAAGCATAACTGAGTCTTGATTTCAATAAACAAGGGAAAATTCCCACATTAGATTTTGACACCCAAGCCTTCTTCCCTCATTCTACTCCCAAGAATTCTGGTAGCCAAGATCTTGTTCTGTAGGTAAGAATGAATCTGACTAGTCCATGGAACATCACCTGGAGATATTAACATCAGAGTTTCCCCAACAAATTAGAGTACACAGTCACTTTACTATGCAGCTCAGAGTAGCCAAACCTCACCCTCTCAAATAGAGCTTTTTAAGCACTTCTTTTGGTATTCCCATCTCAAAAAAGTGAACAACATGGATCAGACAGACAATTAAGTTTAGCTATGGTTGATATTTTACTAGGTGCCTTGGAGAGAAGAGCAAGGGAATCAAGAACACGTGAGGAAACACTGTATTGGACTATGAAACTGAAAATGTTCAAAATGGAGGTTCAAAAGTAAGAGCGTGGTACATAAAGAAAATGGGATATACTCAACAAGGTAGAAGTGTCTGGGCAATAAAAGCATATTAGAGTAAGGGTATTGGAAGAATTGGGCTTGAAAGACAGGCTATGGTAGTGAATGATATCCTTAAAATTTTGGCTTGAGAAGTATTTTTGGAGGTGGTGATATATATAGCCATGGCAGAGGATGAAGTCGGATTAGATGAGAAAGAGAAAACTATGGTTTTTGCAGTTGATGAGCTCATGTGGCAAGTGACGGACATCTCACTCTCTCAAACAAACCCAAGCTATCTTAAGCAAATATAGGTGGCATTGTCTCATAACTTGGAAGCCCACGAGTGCGATTAATATCCAAGAATTGTCCAATAGATGTCATTAAACTCAGGCACTCTCTCTTTCTTCGCTCTGCTTTCCTCTGCTCTGGCTTTATTCTCAGGCAGCTGACTGCAAATAAACGTGTATTGAATGATATAATGGATAGTATAAATTATATCAATCCTCTTCTCTTTCACTTCAAAATATCTTTTCCTTACTCTCCATTGCTTTCTCTATTTATTAAAGAAAAGGCACGCATCCCTTTTTCTTTCTAAGCTTAAGTTCTACAGGTGTAATACCAATTCTCATTTTTTCCCAGGACCTCTAGAACTACTTTCTATAAATTACCCTCTTACAATTTAAGCATCACCCTCTCTACTTTATCCTTACTCGATTGAGCCATACAAAAATTTATATTTCCCTATGCTGAAAACAAAAATAATAAAAAGCTTCTCTCAAGACTGCTACCCCTTCATACTCCTATTCTTTCTTTTTCCTTGTCAAATTTCCATTAAGTGCAGTCTATATTTACTGTTTTTCCCTACTTTTAAATCAACCTTTCCACATAACCTCTTGCAATCCAACTCCAGCTCCCAACACAGTCGTGAAATTGCTTTTTGGAAAGTCAATTATGGTTTGCCACACATATTCTATGGTCCCGGTCTGACTTTAGTTTCCATCTCATGACCCCAAACAGCCTTATTCAGCTCATTTAAAATTCTTATCCTCAATTTCCTATTGTATCCTCTTCCCTTTTGACTCACCTATTTCTGCCAATGGTACTTCCAATTTTCCAAGAACACAGATGGAAAACTTCAGAGTCAAATGGCAAGAATGCTTTGTCTTCTTCCCTCCCCACTACTAACCAGTCACTAAGTAGTCTCACTTCTGCCTCTGGCAGCTCTCCCTTGTTTTCCTCTCACTTCCAAACAATTTACTTAAAACTTCTTGGGTAGCAACGAAACAATTACATCTACTACACTTTCCCAAATCTAGTTCTTCTTTTTCCCAATTCATCCTCCACAATGTCGCTGATGTACATCCTTAAAGACGACCAACATCATACCTTTCCGCTCTTTAAAAATGTCTCTTAGCTCCTCCTTTCCTACAGACAAAAATTTCCAAACTCCAAAGAATAGTATTTATTGTGCCATGGATTTTCCTCAGCTGCTATGGTGAAATGAAATGACTAAGGAAAGTGGAGTCAGAAGATCCAGTCTCATATCAAGCTCTAACACTCTCTTTTAAATAATACTTTTTAAATTAACATTGTATAGATAGAATAGAATATCTATAAAATATGTATAAGCTTCAAGAAAAACAACTAAGAGGTAAGGGTTAACTTGTCCAAGATTTATAATTTGAAGGACCACTTCCCAGCAAAGGAGTTTGTCTCCCGAAAAGTCTCATGGCAACTGACATGACCGAGTACTTAAAATAACCAATCTTGGTCAATAACAAGCCTTGATTGCAATTGCACCACTTGTCATGCAAGGTGAGGTCCTAGTGCTTTCCCAAACACTTAGATGACAGGATAAGTCTGGAGCCAAGGTTCCACAGCACCATAGTCCCATTATATCTCAGCTTTTGTTCACATTAGGGAAAGGACAAGGATTTTCCTAATAATGCAGCTTCAAAGAGCCATAGCCAAGGGTCAGGGTCCCTCTCCTGCAATCTGACATCTGGTCCTGCCAGGTGGCTCTGGACTGCCTACAGTGTAATGGGAAACACGGGACTGGCATGTTTTCTACTGTTCTGTCTGCATGAGTGTTCCTCAATAAAAACTGCTCCAGCAAGTCTGGTATACATTGCTTTAGCCTCTTCCCTTGTTGCTTGATAACCATGCTATAAACACTTATATAGTCCCTATGCTGTTGTAATGCTTTTCAGTTGGGATTCTTTTGAAAGCCACATAACATCTTTGGACTTCAATTTCCTTACCACGGTAAAATAAAAATACAATGTTTTTGTGACTAAAAAAAATAACATGCATGAAAGTGCCAAGTTCAATACTTATTACAAAACTGAATTCAAAATGGTTGTTGAATCTGAACTGAATAAAATCCAATTCTATAAAATACTTCAGGTCGTCAATAAAGGAAATAGAGTTTAATCAAGAAAATTAATGGACTTGTTAAATACAGGAGGTCAAAGCATACCAAACTAATCAAAGGCAAAGAACATTATCTGTCAAGGTACTTTCTTTCACTGCAATTAATAGAATATAAAAGAAAAACAAAGAATTACTTGCATTTATGGACGAGAGACATAATAAAAAGCACGCTTTGGGGACCGGCCCCGTGGCATAGTGGTTAAATTCACGTGCTCTGCTTAGTCAGGGCTCGGGGTTCACAAGTTTGGATCCTGGCACAGACCTACACACCGCTCATCTAGCCATGCTGTGGTGGTGTCCCACATACAAAATAGAGGAAGATGGGCACAGATGTTAGCTCAGTACAAAATAGAGGAAGATGGGCACAGATGTTAGCTCAGTGCTGATCTTCCTCAGCAAAAAGAGGAGGATTGGCAATGGATGTTAGCTCAGGGGCCAATCTTCTTCACACACACAAAAAAAGTGCATGCTTTAAAACAGATTAGAGGGTTATAAGTAAGTATCTATTGTTACATTTATTGCTCCTTGTTAACATTTCTTGTTTCCTCTCAGTACTGTCTAACCAAAAAGTCAAAATCACATACTATCTGAATTAAAGAGCTACTTTTTTTAACCAAATAAACAACTTTTCCGTTAAGAGACTACTGCCTTCATTGTCTGGGCAAGGAGTTATGAGAGATACAGATATATATGAAATGTAAAATGGGTCAGATTCATGAAAAAAATAGCATGGCTTCCCAACTTGATCTGTAGATTCAACGTAATCCCAATCAAAATCTCAGCAGATTATTCTGTTAATACTGACAAACTGATCCTAAAGTTTACATGGTGTGGTAAAAAACCCAGAATAGCCAACACAATATTGAAGGAGAAGAACAAAGTTGAAGGACTGACACTACCCAATATCAAGACTTACTGTAAAACTACAGTAATCAAGACAGTATTATACTGGCCAAAAAATAGACAAATTAACGAAAGCCCAGAAATAGACCCCTATAAATATAGCCAACTGATGTTTGACAAAGGAGCAAAAGCAATACAAATGGACCAAAGATAGTCTTTTCAACAAATTGTGCTGGAACAACTGGATATCCACATGCCAAAAAAGGAATCTAGACATAGACCTTACACCCTTCACAAAAATTAACCCAAAATGGATCACAAACCTAAATGTAAAATGTAAAAGTATAAAACTAAAAAATAAACATAAGATAAAACCTAGAAGGCTTTGGGTATGGCGATGCCTTTTCAGATGCAATACCAAAGGCACGATCTCTGAAAGAAATAATTGATAGTAAACTGGACTTAATTAACATTAAAAATTTATGCTCTATGAAAGACAATATCAAGAGAATAAGACAAGCCACACACTGGCTAAATAAAGCCACACTAAATAAAAAATATTTATGTAAAAGACTTATCTGATAAAGCACTGTTATCCAAAATATACAAAGAACTCTTAAAACTCAACATAAGAAAACAAACAATTCAATTAAGAAAATGGACCAAAGACCTTAACAGACACTTCACCAAAGAAGATATATGAACGGCAAGTAAGCATATGAAAAGATGCTCCACATCATACATCCTCTGGAAAATGCAAGTTAAAATAACAAGGAGGGGCCGGCCCAGTGGCACAAGTGGATCCCGGGCGCACACCAACGCACCGCTTGGCAAGCGATGCTGTGGCGGAGTCCCATATAGAGTGGAGGAAGATGGGCACAGATGTTAGCACAGGGCCAGTCTTCCTCAGCAAAAACTAGAGAAGGATTGGCATATGTTAGCAAAAGGCTGATCTTCCTCACAAAAAAAAAAAAATACAATGAGATACCACTACACATCTATTAGAATAGCCAAAATCCAGAACACTGACAACATCAAAGCTGGAGAGGATGTGGAATAACAGGAGTTCTCATTCATTGCTGGTGGAAATGCAAAATGGTACAGCTACTGCAAAAAACAGTTTGGTAGTTTGTTACAAAACTAAACATACACTTACCATACAATCCAGCAATCGTGATCCTGGATATTACTCAAAGGAGTTTAAAACTTATGTCCACACAAAAACCCACATATAGATGTTTATAGCAGCTTTATACATAATTACCAAAACTTGGAAGCAATCAAGACGTCCTTTAGTAGGCGACTGGATAAAAAACTGTGGTACAACCAGACAAGGGAATACTATTCAGTGCTAAAAAGAAATGAGACATTAAGCCATGAAAAGACATGGAGGAACCTTACATGCATATTACCAATGATCTGTCTGTTGTCTCTATAGTTATGCCTTTTATTTGCCTTTCTTGCCTTATTTCACTGGCTAGAATAGCATAGCTTGGCCATGGTGTACATATAGAATAGTGACAATACCAAATGCTGGCAAGACTGTGGAGAAACCAAATTACTCAAACATTGCTGGTGGGAAGATAAAACGGTACAACCACTTTGGAAAACAGCTTGGCCTAGTAATTGCACTCTTGGGCATTTATCCCAGAGAATCAAAGTCTTATGTTCACACAAGAACATGCACACAGATGTTTATAGCAGCTTTATTTGTAATAGTCAAAAGCTAGAAACAACCCAGATATCCTTCAACAGGTAAATAGTTAAACAAACTGTGGTATATCCATACCATGGAATACTACTCAGCAATAAAAAGGAATGAACAAATGATACACACAACAACCTGGATGAATCTCCGGAGAATTATCTTGAGTGAAAAAAAACCAACCCAAAAGGTTACATACTGTATGGTTCTATGTAATTCTTAAAATGACAAAATTATAAAAATGAGAACAGATTAGATGTTGTCAGGGGTTAAGGGGGGAGTGGGAGCGGCAGGGAAGTGGGGATGACTATAAAAGGACAACGAGAGGGATCCTTGTGGTTATAGGAATGCTCTGTATCTTCATTGTATCAGTGCCAATCTCCCGGTTGTGATATTGCACTATAGATTTGTAAGATGTTACTACTGCAGGAAACTGGGTAAAGAGCACGTGCGATCCCTCTGTATTACTTCTTACAGCTGCATGTGAACCTACAGTTATTTCAAAATGAAAGATTTAACTTTTTAAAAGTTATGTTAGTCTTAGAAATTATAATGTCGGTATATAATAAGAAATGTCCCAAGAAAATCCACTGTTATACAACCAACTGGCTTCTTAGCTCCATGTGAGGCCTCTATTCTCTCTATCTGAACCTGCTTCTTCCATGGGAACTTCACAGTCAACTAAAACTCCCCTTTTCAAACTCCTGCAGACTATATGCTCTGCCAACTCTATCCTTCTCCTTGTTAGCATATTTTTGCTGAGGATAATTTGGAACTCTAATGGCCTCTTTGGGAAACTTACTATCTCCCCAAACTGGCTCCTCTAAGACCTCTCCCTCTCCATTGCTTCCACTCCTCCATTCTCTCACCACCTTTCACCTTCCCTACGGCTCCCTTGAATCCTTTGATTTGTCCCCCCTCTGTAGTGTAATACAGGAGTCCAGAGGAAAGAAGAGGGATAGAGTTAGGCAAGCCTTCCAAGAGAAATGGGGTTGGATTGGTCCCTTGAAAAAAGAGAGTAACTTGGAAACCTGTGAGAAGAATTGCATCAGCCAACATGGAGAGCCAATCTTGTTGGAGAAGAAAATTTGCATAGGAAGGTAGAAGAACCAGCATGCGAGTTTTAAGGCAACAAACCTTTACTTCTTCTTCCTGTCCCTGTATCTCCTCTATATTTAAAGCTTCATCTTTAGTCATATCTTTTAAAACCTTTTATGGAGCCCTGTTTCTGACTGTCTTTTTATTCATTTGTTCACATTACTCATCAAAATAACATCATCTTCTTTCATGAGTTGCAAGAACTTGGGTCTGGGATATGTTGCATTCCTTGAATTTCTCTACTGATGATATGGTCAAGCTTTAATTCTTTTTGGTAAGGTAATTTGCATGATGATCCTCCTTAAAAAAAAAGAAAAGAAGTAAATATTACATAGGCTCTGAGAGAGCATACTTTTTCAAAAATTTATCCAGCGAATGCACTGTGAATAGTTATCACGAGAAGAAGAGGAATCTCTGTGTAAATACTTAAGTAAGTAATGCTTATTTGTGAGGCATTACCAAGTAATTCATGATATTTCTCTTTGTATTTCCAAAACCAAATTCTTAGGAAGGATTTTATTTGAATAGTTCTATCAATTCCTCCAGGAGACTTTTGACAGTGAAGCATGTTTTTGTCTTGTTTTTCCTCGAAGATGTTGTTTTCAGGAACAGATCTCCTTTCAGAAATCCAGGAATAAAAAGGTGAAATAAGCCTCCTCACAGCTCATTTCCACTATCTATGTACTCGCAACCCAATAATCAGAATATTCAAACTGGACTAAGAGAGTTAAACAAGAGACAAAATGAACCACTTAAGTCAATAAATACATACACAGATATGTAAATGTGTTACCAAAAAAAAAGCACAACATATCCTATAACGCAACCAGTTGGGAGGTAGGTCAATTCAATGAAAAAGCATTTTAGAGAAAAGAATTAAACTAGTTCTCCCATTTACTAGTTGTGGGTTCTTACACATATTATTTAACTATTGACCTCCAGCTCTCTAATTTACAACATGGGGATAACTTCTTCATATGATTTTAGGGGAGAATAAATATAATTGGCGCATAAAGTTGCCAGTACGTAGTAATTGCTTGATAAATAAGTTTCCTTTCCTCTTAAGTGCCCTAAAATTGCTTTGCACATTTAACGTAATTCAACAAATATTCATTTGACCACTGTTATATGCAAGGTAATGTATTCAGTGCTTTTCGGGGTATAAGGATTATACTGCTATGGATCATGCCTTCAAGAATTTTGCCCTGAGAAAAAAGATGTCATGTTTCTACTCCTATAATTCTATATAAAAAGTTGTAACAAGTTCTGTCAAGTTGGCTCATTCTGCGCTCATTTCAACCTCCTTCTAGCTTGCACTCTTGTATTATGGAGATGAGAAAGGTAAAACTACATTTCTCAGACTCTGTTGTATCTACAGCACAGCAGATGACTTAGTTTCTACCAATCAGACACCCACCGCCCCCATCATTTGGATGCAAAAATAAGCAAGGTGAGAGAATCAGTATTTGCTGGTAGTCATGGTAAGCCTCTCTAGACAAGCAAATCGTAAAAAACATTTGATATATCTGGGGTGGCTGGAGTTGAGTCCTAGAATCTAATTCTCACATCATACGTGTGCAGGGGCTGGAGTGGCTGCAGTGGTGTCTTCTGAAGAATAGTCCCACTGTGTGGTCACACGCTTTTCCTGTGTTGTGCTTGACTTCATTGGTCCTAGTTGCTTATTTCTCTGGCTCATTTTAAGATTCTGTAAGCTATTTAATGTCCTTTAATATAAGATCTAGCATTCTCTGTCATCCACAGGTAAGAACCCTGACAGGTACAATAGTGGTGTGTTTTGTTTTGTTGTTTCTCGTTTTTATTTAAAACTGTTAGAGAATTACATGTGCGCTACAAATGTTCAGAGGAAGCCAATATGAATTACAATGCGATTCCACTTTCTCTTTTTTCCTAGATTCAGTGCATTGTCAATGATATGGAACAAAAAAAGATTAAATAATGCACCAAGGTACAGCTGTCAAACAATATTCAGTAGTGAAAAGCAGAAAATGGTCCTATGAAGTGTATTCAGAGTACAAGCAGGAAGTGAATATTATCACCACAGGATGTTTAAAATACTCTCCTCTGAATGCTCTGAAACCCAGAATGAGCTTTATAACTGAGAAATTCATAGCTAAACAGAAGTAGATGTAGAGGAAGCATAGTCAGATACACCTGATTTCAAAGACCAGTTCCATCATACTGACTAGCTGGTTATTCTTGGGAAAGGTAGTGTACCCTTCTGGACCTCAGTTTCATCATCTTTAAAATTCAGATAATAATGATAGTAATAAGACTTATCTTTGAGTAAACATAATAATACAAAGAAAGTACTTTTTACAAAGCTGGGCAAATTCTATCATTATCATCATCACCATCACCATCACTAATATTATTATTCTTATTATGACCACAAATATTTTTAACTATTGCTTTTCAATGTACATAGATAAGTATAGTAAACTAATACTATTTTCCATCATAGTTTCAATAATTCTCTAAAATCCTTCATTAACTTTTTAACACTCCCCTTAAACCTGTGAGGTATTTTAATACATAGATATATGAACTTGAATTTTGGTTAGGGTTCTGGTGTCCAAAGTAGGAAAACAGATAAACAATAATCTTAAAAACACTTTCTTACTAATGCTAATTTCTGCCTGTGGGGGTTATATATTATACATTCTTATAAGACAATATTCAGTAAAGCAGTGGTTCTCAACTAGGGTGGTTTGTGATTTTGCTCCCCCTAGGCATAGATGACAATATCTGAGACATTTTTGATTGTCATATTTGGAGATGGGGATGCTACAGGCATCTAGTGGGTAGAGGCCAGAGATACTGCTAAACTTTAAACAATGCACAGGACAACCCTTCACAACAATTATTTATCCCAAAATGCCAACAGTGCTGCTGTTGTGAAACTCTGCAGTAGAGTAGTAATTACTAGCAAATTCTGTAGCCAGACTACCTGAGTCATAACCCAAGTTTTCTACTTACTAGCTATGTACCTTTGGGCAAGTTATTTAATTTCCGTGATTCAATTATCTGCAAAATGAGAATAATTATAATATCCATCTCAAAGGTTATAGTGAGAAGTGAGACTACTTATAAAAGTGCTAGCACATAGTTACCACTCAACAGCATTAGTTATTAATATTATTTCATATACATGATCTCTTCTTAATCTGTGAAGTAGGTATTATTGCCCTGTTTTATTAATTAGAAATAGAGTATAAGCAAGTTTAAATTATTTGTACAAGGTTACCTAGTGAGTAAGAAGGAGTACAGGATATAAATTCAGGTCTCTAAATCCTCTTTGCAATCCAACTAAATGAATATAATTACAATATTTTTGGATGGGTTAAATCTAGACCTGATTTTCCACTTAGAACTCAAAGTTAATGGGATAAGCTTAAAATCTTTTTTAAAAATCTGACTTATTGGTGGATTATCCATGCCCAAGAACTCCATCACACTGTCCCTACCCCACATTTCCCCTACAACAGTTCAAAGAAACAGTCAACAATTATCGATAAAATATCCAGCAAGTAATTATTAACCACCTCCAGGAAATAGAACAACAAGCAAAAAAGAAAATGGTCAAATCAATTCAGATCAATTCAGTTACATATTTTACCAAATGAGTAGAAAATAGGAAACTTAAAATAGAGATATTTGTGATAATTGTGCAAAGGTAGAAATAAATAGGCATGTCAGAAATGTAAGTGCTTAATCATGATTGAATAGCCTTTGAATGTAAACTGAATATGTTCAATTGTGAAAGATAAAAAAATTTAAAGCATATACCAAATGCAGTAAATTAATTTCTGAAGAATTTTTTGGAAAGGAGCAATGTAGGCAAAGGGAAATATACAGTGTGATATATTCATGATATAAACATGGAAAACATGGTCCAGGAGGGCAGGATTCTTTGGCTGTTTTATTCCCTGATATATCCCAAGTGCCCATAACAGTCCCTTCAGTGTAGTGTGATTTCAATAAATAATTGTTGAATAAATGAATTAATTAACATGATCCTCTTTTATTTTCCAAATTAATTATTAATTTCTCCCTGGCCTAGTGTCAGAAAGTCCGGTGATTCACTTCTGAGGGCATGTTCCTCCAAACTGCCAAAGAACTCAGGAAGGCAGGCCTGATTCCAGAGGTCAAGTAGAGAAAGAACAGTGTGGTTGGTCCTATCTAGACATTGTCTCTTGTGTCATGCAAGGCAGCACTCGAGGACTCAGGTCAATCCTCTACAACTGCCAAACCCTTGCTAATCCAACTCCCTGTCCACAAATGAGCTCCCAAATCACACTCTCCCTTTATATTCCGATTTTTAGCTCTTGTTCTCTAAGATAGCCACTTGCCACTTTCTAACCACAACAGTGGCCAGGATGGGAGCTGCAACAGATATCAGCAGCAGGAGCTGCAGACACCAGGCCTATCCCATAGACCCTTAGACTCTTCCAGTAAGTCCACTTCACCTGCCCAGGCTCCCTCTGAACTCATTATAATTTATTACACCAGGCTTATTCACCTTCCTTATCGCTGGATCTTAAATGTAAACACCTCAATTCATACTAAGCAATTTCCCTTTCATAAAATTTGGGTAGTAATAGCTAGGTCTTGATTTCTTCTCTCTCAACAAAGCCTTATACAGAAAATCTGCTTTCTACCCAGTGACCGGCTCTGTGCACCAAGGGATGCTAAAGATTTTGTACAGCAACTCAATGAAAGTAAAGACCTGGTTCCCCTCTTTTCTCCAGGTATTATGGGTGCCTCCTCAACTTACCTTCTAAAGGTGAACACTCAAGAGATTCTTTGTATAATGAATAATAACAGATGTAATCTGACGACTCTAAGTGTCCACACTAACGTGTAAGCATAATGGGTTGTGGTGATAGGGTGCTGGTAAAACTTTAAAAACCAGCTCCCCACCCCCAAAAAAACTCAGAAATATTCCTGATTTGTGGTATTTATCAATTTTCATGATGCAAATATTCCCATCATGGCCTGCCAGCATGACATCATGAAAACGGTGTTGGGAAGAGATGTGG
The DNA here is from genome assembly GCF_057802395.1 of Ceratotherium simum simum. NCBI lineage: Eukaryota > Metazoa > Chordata > Mammalia > Perissodactyla > Rhinocerotidae > Ceratotherium > Ceratotherium simum. The sequence goes on from NC_141906.1 coordinate 37,938,456, forward strand.
ACAATCAGAGGAACGAGTAATGTAGAGGGAAGGAATGCTGGCAGCTTCTCTAAGAAAAATTACCAATGATACTTGAAATCGTAATTTATAGTGGGCATTATAAAAGCATCCCAATAATTTATACACATAAGAAGTTCATATCTTCCTTGAGTAGAACAGATTTCTTATAAAAAGAAGAAGGCTAGTAGTCCATGTTACATTTACAAAATTTTTCCAAGGTTTCAAAATACCTTGCAAAATGGTGAACAGCATGCCCTTGCTTCCAACATTAAAATCAGTATTTTTCATTGCCTTTTCAAATAAGCTGAGCAAAAAAAAATGTGAAAAAAGAAAATCTGTAAAACTATTTTTCTTGTTTATTTTTAATATTTTAATCTGTGTTTTAAATAATAACATACACATGGTACTGTGCTTAGCAGTAAAATAGAATATTTAAATAATAATTTGGGGACTACATATATGATGTCTTAGAATGAAGCTCTTATAATATTTTAATCTATTACTCTACTGTCTTTTGTATCTGCTACTTTCATACAAGTTTCCAGGAGTACATTTAATATGAAAGCAGGAGACCGCATAAATTGGAATACAAAAGCAGGCTAGCAGTGGAGGCAGGCTTGATAATGTGAAGATCTGTAAGCATAATAGCAAGGTTGAGATATAAGTTTAGGAGAAGTTTAGGAGAAAGCTCTAGTTTCTAAGTTGGATGGACAAGAGAAAAGGAAAAGAAAGTAGAAAAGAACCTATATATATATATACAAATATTTTTTTTTTTTGCTGAGCAAGATTCACCCTGAGCTAACATCTGTCACCAACCTTCCTCTTTTTGCTTGAGGAAGATTAGCCCTGAGCTAACATCTGTGCCAATCTTCCTCTATTTTGTATGTGGGTCCCCACCACCACATGGCCACAGACAAGTGGTGTAGATCTGTGCCCAGGAACCAAACCTGGGCAGTGTAAGTGGAGAACACCGAACTTAACCACTAGGCCGTGGAGCCAGCCCCAGAACCAATATATTTTTTACTAAAAAATGCTAGGCACTAGTTAAGTCTTTTAATCTCATTTAATCTTCATTACCGCTCTTTGAGTTGGGTACAATCGATTTTATTTTACAGATTAGATAACTCAGTTTTATAAAGGATTATCTATGATCACATAGCAAGGAATGATGAAGTAAGGATTCACCTGGGTGTGCGTGATTGCAAAGCCAATGTTCTTTCTAATCTATGGTTATGCTTCAAGATAGAAAATGATACCTTACACAGAGAGAATGGAGTAATGGAAGGCTATCAAGGTGGGAAACCAGAGAAGATCCTACAATGTGGGAACTTGATTTAGTAAAAGACAGAAACCCAGAGAGTTTTAACTAGGTCAGAAAGTCAGAACTAGTCTAGACACAGGGGTTCTTAATGCTGAGTCACCTGACTTTTGATCATAATAGGGTTCACAAAACATCTGCCTAAAGCCAGAATTGTCCCAGAACCTTGCTGGAACTGTGGATAGAGGTTTAGATAAAGGTCAAATGGCCGTGGGGGTGTAGAGAGGCAAACTGCTATATCAGGGCATAGGCAGGTCATATGCTGCCTCACAGTTTCTTCCAATTCTGTGATTCCAATTTTTTTGCTATTCCTAATTCCCCATGTATTTGGGGAGCGGCCTGCAATATACTCAACACAATGTCAAGGGGTGCTGAGGAAATATACATAGAAAAAATGAATAAGACATACATAGAATAAAATATAGCCTATGCTCCAAGGAATGTATAAACCCACTGTGAGAAAAAGACTCACATATTATGAAATGATCAGACATGAAAAATATACTTTCACAATCATTTTTATAATTGGCAAAAATCAAAAGAAGGTAAACAATAAAATACCATGTATATGTAACTGAAGTGGAAATAATAAGGTCCCAGAACTTACAGAAGAGACTCTAAGTCTTTGGGGAGCCAGATCAACAACCAACCAGATCTCTCTGGGTCTGGACACATCTAAAGGTTTTAAATGAGTGATTGAGGAAATCATATTAATAGTCCAAACAATGAAGACCAAATCTAATAAAAAATTACTTAGCTTGTTTAAAGCTGACTAAATATCATGACCACAGTTTTGGCTCTGATGTACAATGCCATTTTAAAATAGAAAAGGAATGCAAACCTTTGAAATAAAATGCAAAATTTCTCATCATTTTTCACTATTCATAAATTTTAGGTGCACCCACCATTCGCTTATTTTCTTTGCAACCATTAGCATCTAACATTGCTCAAATAAGTTGCTCTTTTTTATACGGATGATAATAACACTTAATTAGTTTTCAAAAGTCTTTCACACATATTAACTCGATGCTTTTTACTAAAACCTTGAACTTGGGAAAGGTACTTAATCCCTGAGTCTTATGTCTTCCTCCCTTCTCCGAACAAATGGAGAAACAACAGAAGGCAGAGAGTACTGTGAAGACTAACTATGTCATGTAGTTTAAACTTCTCACCTCTCACACAGTTGGTAATTAATAAATAGTAGTTGACTCTAAATCTGAATTCTTGTAGCCTGATTGATGGAGCTGAGGTCCACTGGCTCAGTTTCCTGCCATCTTTTCCAGAGCTCCTTTCTCTATGGTACACTTGTTTGTCAGTCAAGTACCAAGAAAGCACTGCTCCTCAAATAGCTGCTCAGTCTTAGGCAGGATCTCCAAATGTAAATGCGAATAGGGAGCAGGAAAATAATGCTTAAAAGTCTTTTCTGATTTTCAAAGCAAAGTGGGATAGTAAATTGTTTTAATTTGCATTTATTTGATTTCTAAGATAGACAATCATTTTTCAAGAATTCACTAATCATTTGTACTTTCTATGTGGGGAATTATTAGGGTTAGCTTTTTAATTGTGAACAGATTCCAATAATTTAACAATAGTGCTGAACAGAAGCGTTTAGAAGAGTATCATAAGAATAGGTTCTTGAGGGATGCTTGGGAATTGGACATGCAGAAAAGACAGTGAAATATAGTTTTATTTTTTCCTTTCCTGTTTCTTGTTTTTGTAGTATCTGCCTTGGAAACTTTCCTTCTTTCCACTTCTCTATTCTTCCACAGGTAACTAGCTTGTCTTCTATTTGTAGGCTAATATTTTTTGGACTTTATTAAGATGCATTGTAATTGCAGTCTCCTTAATTGCTGCCTAATTGGTTCCTTCCTCCCCTTGGTGTATTTTTCATGCATTATTAAATTCCAACTGGCTTTCCAGAACTAATTTTGCATTCCTTCCAGACAGTTCTTCCAGAGTTAAGCTATGTGTCTGCTGACTCCTTGGTCACACAGGAAAGAGCACTGGGAGATTGAGAGGACCCCTGTTTGGACCCAATGCTTTCTGCTATAACAACAATGGCAGCAACAACATCAACCATTCCAATCATCCATTGCCATTCATAAGTACCTTAACATACAGCAACTCACCATGGGAGGCATCTAAGGATCAGAGAGTTTCAATATCATTCTCAGAGTAAAAAAGCTTGTCTGGGACTTATACCTAAGTCTCCTGACTCTAAGTCCTGTGCTCATCCCATCATCACTCACTGCTTGTGTATGAAACCAAATGACAGGCTTATAACCAATTAAACTTTAGCTCTTCTACACATTGCTCAAGAAATTATTTGTCTCTTCCATCCATGAAGTCCTTTAATAGGGAAAATGTGTCATGGAAAGATTAAGTCACCTGGAGCCAGAAGATCTGATTTTGAGTCCAATCCCCAGCTAGGGAAACTGCTTAACCCATCTGATCTTCAGTTTCTCCATCTGCAAAGCTAATCCTCATTCTACTTTACAGATTTATCGTGAGTCTCCAACGTATGTAAGTTATTTTTATAAGGACAGTATTGTTAAGAGGTAAGAAGTCATTGGGCTATATGACTTTTAAAGTTCATCTCTAATTTGAGATTTTATTAGTCTCTGAATATTTTAAATTGCCAACAGATGCTTGAAAAACTTAAGGCTTGAAATATTTTCTGGAAAAAGTAGAATTAAACAACTAATAAGAATCTCAAGCCAGCCAACAAATTTATCAAGATCCATTCTGGAGCTCCGGAGAATTTCAAATTCTAAGGTCATTTATTGTTTATTGCTTTCATATATACCTCAGTATATATTAGCATGAATGTTTTGACTGCAAAACATGTCATTAAACCCTAGTAATTCAGAATTAACATTAGAATTCTAAAACTTATCCAAAGCAATTGTGAATCCATTAGTAATTTTTAATTTTGCCAACTCATGAATTTGAATCACACATATGCTCACCCAATTGTTAGAGCAAGTTACTTGTTTAAGTGTGTTTAACCCTACCCTCACCTAAAATCACCTTTGATTTTCTCCACATGTAAATAAGTAGCTTGTTTATAAGGTTAAATATATTCTAAACTAGCAGATAAAAATTTACAAAAGTCTAGGAATATATTCAGTGCAAATGTGAAGAGTTCTTTCCATTTATTTTTGCATTATAAGGAATGGAAAAGAAATGGGAAGCCATGCCTAGACTAACAAATATGGAGGAACCATATTGCAATGCCACAATGTTCCTAATCATGGAATAGGTGAGTGGTAGTGATAGTAATAATCATAACTATCTCCATTGAGGAAAGGTAAATATATTGGAGATTCAATAGCAAATATGCTTCTTAATCTTGAAATTCACTCACTCAATTATCTCCTACCTTCTACGCTTCTCCATGCCTCTTGTTGGCAGATTCTTTCTCCACATTTTCCACCCATTTCTCTGAAAATCACTTTCCACTGCTAAAAAAAAATAAAATGTTCTCAGTTCATCCTTTTTTACAGACATCGTACATATCTCATCCTTAACGAAAGACCACGGTTCACGTGAGGACTTAAAATACATCTTCTCTAGAGGAAACTACTCAATCACTTCTTACCAAACACACACGGGTTCAGGAGGGGTTTGGTACTCTCCTAATTTCCCACTGCTATCTCCAGATCATTTTTATTCCACTTTCAGTCAAAACTCATCCTCCGGGCCGGCCCTGTGGCTTGGTGGTTAAGTGCGTGCGCTGCGATGCTGGCGGCCCGGGTTCGGATCCCGGGTGCGCATCGAGGCACCACTTCTCTGTCCATCCTGAGGCCGAGTCCCACATACAGCAACTAGAAGGGTGTGCAGCTGTGACATACAACTATCTACTGGGGCTTTGGGGGCAAAAAATAAATAAAATCTTTAAAAAAAAAAAAAAAAAAAACTCATCCTCCTTTGAAACTAATGACATCTCCCCACTTCCTTCACTCACCACTATCAACTTACAACATCTTAACAATTCTCCTTTATTCAATGACTTCTCTAAATTCTGTGGTACAGTTTTCCTCTCTACTCCAGCTCCTGCGTTCATCCTTGGATATTTTAAAATCCATGTAACTGGATCACAAAAGCTGTAGCCTTAACCCTAAGCCTCCTTCACTCCAACACCTTCACCTCTTTTGAACCTCAGCCCCTAATGCAGAAGGACATATAATAAATAATATCATCTGCAGATCTGTTCCACCTTAGAGGTTACCTACTTCAATATTCTATCCTGAGCACGAATTCCTAGCCTCCTATCTCTCATTTTACTATCCTCTACACTTTGAATTCATAGAGACTTCCAGTCTATAGATTCTTCTGTTTTCTATTAGTTGGTCTCCTCCCAGACCACGTTCCTTTCCTGTTGATCATGGACCCTATCAGGTTTTATTTCAACTGTCTTCATATGCACCTATATTTTCTTACACCCCTAGCTTTCGATCATTCAAAAGCCTCCACTCCACCTATCTTTGCGTTGTCATTTATTTTTTAAAGAAAATGGGTCATTCGTTGTGTATAATGTCCTCTTGCTCTTGATAAAACTTACAGTTTTATGCCAGCTCTGCACTTTGGACTAGGTGCTCAACTTCTCTGGATGGCCCTTTTCTCATTAGGACATGACTAGTTCAATGGGATGATTAGGAGATTTTATCCAATGTATGCAAATATCTATATGACTAGCATCTAGTTGGAACTGAATTAATGCTTTATTCCTTCTCCCTTCAAAACTCAAGTTGTTCAATTATATGAAATTTAGCAGCATTTCCTCCTGATAATTCCTACAGAGAGAAAGAGAGAGACGTTAAGCATGCTACTTATTCTCTCTTGATCCCTGCTTAATATCTTTTGCATCTGGGAAGGCGTATGTTCCTGTCACTACCTGTATCTTATTATCCAAGGTTATTCTTTGAAACGTCTTACTGTTTATCCACCAGGAGAATTCCTTGACGCAGGACACATTAATTGATGTCAGGCCTGCTGTACTACTTCTGATTTCTAAATCGTTTCCTTGTTTTCTTTTGAAGAGTTCAAGAACAGCAACAAAAAGTTTTCTTCCTCAATCTGATTTTACTTCTCATAAAATGAAGTTTCATGTAAAATTCTAATTTTCCTGGGAAGATAATTTGATTCGAGATAAGATACCAAACTAGCATCCTTTCTGCCTCATCCTTGGGATCTTAAGCAGCCCCCCATCCTGTGCCAGGCACTCATGACAGGCACCACATCACAGCTTCACTTATGAACCATTTCATTGGATTTGTTCCAATAACTTGATCCTGTTCTCCTTCTCCAAGCCTCAAGTCTGTTTGCACTTCTTACACTCAGCACTATTTCCTCAACCACATTCAGTCTTGCCTTCCTCTTGCCCACAATTCATTTTCTGCCCTAAATTGCAGTATGGACCAATTATTTTAGTGTCTTTGCTTGGGACACTCCAGCTGAAGCAAGAAAAAGAATGTTGAATTTATGCAAAATTCACAGGAACTTTGAAGGAACTGAATTTCTTGGAGATTCTTGCCCATAACATCTAGTTTCAGACTTCCATTATTTCATTTATGCTCACTTCTGTTTAGAATGTCCTTCTTTCCTTTTTACCAAATCTATTCCTCCTTGAAGATTCAGGTATAATATATTCTAAGAAACCTTCCCAAACTTTCCCTACCCCTAAAGAATGTATTAGGTGTCCCACCTTTGCACGTCATTTAACATCCTGTGCGTATTTCTATTACAGGACACAGCACATTTTGTTGTGATTATAGTTTCATATGGCTAACAAAATAGTCGTCACATTTCTTGCACTAGAGTGTGAACTCATTGAGGGTAGAGACTTGTTCTTTTTCATATCCATAACATTTCTGCTACATTGCCCAACACAAAGCAAATACTCAATATTTACCGAACTTGACTAAGTTCTAATAAAAGGTCAAGATGGAGAATTGGGACAGCAGGAAGGAGAAGGTCCACAAACACATCACGTTGAAAAAAAATTTTCCAATTCATGCAAAAACCTCACTTCTTGATTGAAAGTAGAATTGAGAGAATACCTTCACGAGTTTTATTTTCTTTATATGTTAAATAGGTATAGTGGTAAATATCTTATACCAATGTTAAGGAGATGAAATGAAAGTATAGGGCTTGGCACAGGGCAGATTCTTTGTGTAGGAAATAATTGTGAGTCACTATTCTAGCTAGAATTTCTCCTATGATTTTTATTAAAACCTAAGAAAAGATATGGGAAACAAAATTGATACTCCTTGGGCCAGCCTCACTGAGTTAGTGGTTAAGTTCGGCATGCTCCACTTCAGCAGTCTGGGTTTGGTTCCCAGGCGTGGATCTACACCACTCGTTGGTGGCCATGCTGTGGCCCCATGTATGTTTTCCACATACAAAAATAGAGAAAGATTGGCGACAGATGTTAGCTCAGGGCAAATCCTCCTCAACAACAACAACAAAAAATGTTGATACTTTTTTTTTAAATATGTAAAAGCCTTATGAGGCTATTTTATTTATCTATTTCCAGTTTTATTGAGACATAATCAATGTAAAACGTTGTGTAAGTTTAATGTGTACAATGTGATGAATTGACACGTATATATTGCAAAATGATTACCACACTAAGATTAGTTAACACCTCTATCATGTCACATAGTTACCTTTGTGTGTGTGTGTGTGTGTGTGTGTATGTGTGTGTGTGTGTGGTGAGAACATTAAAGATCCACTCTCTTTTTTATAGCTGAACAATGTTCCATATATATGTATAAATATACCACATTTTCTTTATTCATTCATCCATCAATGAACACTTCGGTTGTTTCCATTTCTTAGCTATTGTGAATAATGCTGCAATGTATATGAGGGTAAGGCTATCTCTTCAAGATGTTGATTTCATTTCCTTTGGATATATACCTAGAAGTGGGATTGCTTGGATCACATGGTAGTTCTATTTTAGTTTTTGAGGAACCTCTATACTGTTTGAAAATTGATATTTCTTGACCACTAACTTAATTAACATACTTTTATCACCTATTTTGTGTCAACTATTTCCATGATTGCAACCATTACCCAAATCACATAGTCTAATTTATATCTATCTTCTCCATGAAGTCCTATCCTCAGCTTCACAATCATTCATGTATCTCCTTCTGGATGTCTAAAGGTATCTTAAGCCCACGTCCAAGAGTGAATTTATCATTTTTCCCCAAAATATTTTCCTCTTCTGGTATTCATCTTGGTGGTAACATCAATAGATCACCTAAACCCAAACTTTTCCTCATCCATATCCTTTGTATCCAATTATCCCTCCAAATCCTATCTCTTTAACATTCATTACTTCCAATAAATAATTAAATACTTGTGCCAAGCACTATTCTAGGCATTAAGTCTATAGCAGTGGACAAAATAAACAAATCTTACGCTAGTGGATTTTACACTCTGGAATCTAGATTTTACACTCTGGAATCTAGACAGGTGAATAAATGCAGGTATACATATACATGTGTACACACATACATACATACATGCATGCATACACACTGTCAGGAGGATAAATGCAATGAAGAAAAATAAATCAAGATTAAAGGATAGAAGGTATTATTTTAGCAAAATGGCCAGAGAAGTGCCCTCTGATGAAGTAACATTTGAGCCAAGACCTAAATGAATTGAGAGGGGAAGCCACTATGCTAGAGCAAGAATGGCAGGAAATGAAATCAGAGAGGAAATAGAGGATTAGATTGTGAGAGCCTTATGAACCACGGTAAAGACTCTAAGGGAAATAGAAGCCTTTGGAAAGTTCTCAGCAAGAAGTGTCCTGATCTGACTTAAATTTTAGAAGAATCATTCTATTTCTAACCCCTTTATTGAGGTTAACTCCTATATCAAATAACCAACTTGAGAGTTGAAATTTCCACTTGAATATCTAATAGGGATAACACACTGAACTCTCGATTTCCATCACTCCAAACTGCTTCTTCCCTTATTATTCTCTCCTTCATTAAAAAGCATTCACTTACTCAAGACAAACCCAGAAGTCATCCTTAATCCCTATATTTTTCTCACTCCTTCCACCCATTGTCAGCAAATCCTGTTAATGTTGCCTCCAAAATGAATCACAAATCTGTACATCTCTACTCCTTCACTAGGTTTAATGTCACCATGATTTCTTAGCAAAACTATTGCCCTTACTGCTATAGCCTCTTGTACTATCTCCCTGTTCTCTTGTCCCTTTACAATTCATTCTCCACACAAAAGAATGATCTTAATAAAATTTCCTTGCTTGCTTAAGACTTTCTGGTGAGGTTGTTTTGTTGAACTTAGAATAAAACCTGAACTCCTTCCGTTGACTAACTAGATCCTATATGACCTAATTTCAAACAACTCTCCCTTTCTGCTCTGGTCTCTTTAGCCTTTTTCTACTCCTCAAACACGACCAGCTACCACTTTAGAGCATTGTACTTACTGTTCTGTTTGCCAGAATATCCACCCCCAGTTTTCAGCATGGCTGACTTCCTCATACCATTCAGGTCTCAGCTTAAACACTTTCTCCTCAGAGAAGTTTTCTCTGACCACATAATCTAAAGTAACCACCTATTATTGCACTCAGTTTCATTGTCTTCACATAAAGTATCTATGATAGGCTGAATAATGGTACCACAAAGATATTCATGTCCTAATCCCAAAAACCTGTGAATATGCTACCTTATAAGGCAAAAAAAAACTTGGAAGATCTTATTAAGTTAAGGATCTTGAGATGGGACGATTATCCTGGATAATTTTGGTGGGCACAATATAATCACACAGGTCTTTATAAGAGAGAGGCAGAATGTCAAGAGTTAGAGGGAGAGACTGGAAGATGCTATGCTGCTAACTATGAAGATGGAAGATGAGGCCACGAGCGAGAGAATACAGGTGGTTTCTAGAAGCTAGAAAAGGCAAGGAAAGAAAATTTCCCGTAGAGCCTTAAGAAGAAATGTAGCCCTGCTGACTCTCATTTTAGGACTTCTGAACTCCAGAACTGTGAGATAATAAATTTGCATGGTTTTAAGCCACTAAATTTGTACAGAAGTAGCAATAGGAAACTATACAAATTTTAGTAACTGAAAATAGAGTGTTGCTATAACAAATACCTAACAATTTGGAAGTGGCTTTGGAATTGATCAATGGGCAGAGGCTGGAAGAATTGTGAGGAACATGATAGAATCAGCCTAGTTGCCTTGAACAGACTGTTACTAGAAATGTAGATTTTAAAGACTGCCAGTGAGGGCTCAGAAGGAAGTGAAGATAGTAAATAAAACCTATATAGAGAATATCTAAGTAATCATAAATAGATTGCTGGTAGAAATATGAGCATTAAAGGAGCTACTGGTAAGGATTCAGAAGGAAATTACAAACATGTTACTGGAAACTGGTGAAATGGGATCTTTGTTATAAAGTAGCAGAAATCTTAAAAGAATTGTGTCCTGAAGTTATGTGCAAATCAGACTTGTAAGCAATGAACTTACATATTTAGCTGAAGAGATTTCTCAGCAAAGTATTAAAGGTGAAGCCTGGAGTTTCAGCCTGGTTTCTTCTTGCTACCTATAGTAAAATGTGAAGCAAAAGATATAAATTGAGGGAAGGAGTGTTGAGCAAAAAGGAATCAGCACCTGATGATTTGAGAAATTCTCACCCTATCCAGATTGCAAAAGATATCAAAATTAGTAGATTTGTTGTCAGGGAAACATGCTCTGGGAGAAAATCAAGAGTGTGGCTGGACAACATTTTGCTAGTGCCTTGGAAGGATCAAAGGTCAGAGTATTCAGTCTTACAGAGGGCTCTTTGAAGAGACTAGGCATGTGAGTCATGGATCTCCTCAGCCATTTAATTAGAAGCCAGGAAAACATATAGGACTAAGCAGGAAATACTTACGGAGGAGACTCTTGTCTAATGGAGTGAATCCCTGAGACATACATGAGAGACCTACAAGCCTTTTGAGAATGATTTACCAGCAGAAATACTGCCACCTTGGATTGAAAGGGACAGAGAAGGATGAAATAAAAGAAGGTTGTTAGGCAGTCAAAATTCTACAGGCATGAAACAAGTTGATAAAACTACTCAACTGCAAACACTTGCTACTCTTTATGAAAAAGGAAGGATTATTCAGAAGGTAGAGCCACAAGCCCGTAGGGCAAAAACCACCAAGTCTACAAAGAAGAACCATGGGCCAAGGGTTTATGGTAATTTATTACAGCAACAACAAGAACCTAATACCATATCAATAACTAAAATTACTTTATTCATTCACTTCCTCAGTATTAGATTGTTTCTTCTAGAAAGTAAGTTCCATGAGAGTCAAAGACCTTGCTTGTCTTGTTCACCACTGTATCTCCAGCACCTAGAAAACAATGTCTAATATATTATATATACTCCATAAATATTTGTCAAATAAATGATTTATATATTAATGAGCATAATATTATTAGTAGTATAACTATGGAAATAGATAACATAGGCTAAGAGTTCCATGCAATTTGCAGATCTAATTCTGAAAATTTCTCTTCATCTCTAAAAAGTATAGCAAAATATACCACTAACACAGGAATACATATGAAACAATTCTGAATAATTTAAGAGAAGTAAGTCATATGCAAGTATAATATTTAATCAAAATAAAAGACAAATGTATTTGTGATACAACTCACAGTGACCTCACACAATACACCAGTGTGTCACAACGCCAAATTTTAGTGACTGCACACCTAGGATAATGTCAAAAGACACGGGCTTTCTGGAATCATTAACCATCATTGGACCACTTTTCCCAACAGAAAGAAAATGGTATTTTACAGAACTCTTTGGGTTTGCTCAAAATCCCGAGGCCATTTACGATTGAACTGCTGCCTTCCTTGCAGATTTTATCATAGGAAAGTTTAAAGGCTGGTGTGTCCCATTGTAAGGAACCCAGGGACAATCTGGAAGTCAGATTGTTTTAAAATTGTGCATACTACCACACAAATGAAATTAAAATGGGGTCTTCCAAGTCCAATTTGATCTTTTAAATCCAGTAGCTCCATCTGTGGGCCATTGCTGAAATCTGCTGCTACAGTTTTTATGCATTCAAATCACACCAGCTGATTGCCAAAATCAGGGCCAAGAACCACGTATCTATATATTTTTTATAAATTTGGCTCACATAAATGGGTTCAAAATAAACCTGAGACAAGGGTAGAGTCTCAAATGGCATGTTTATCCTTTAAGAAAATCATTTGGTTGTGAAAAGTAATCTAGCTGAATATCCTCCAATAAATCTATGACATGCATGGGAAAATTTTCTAAGTATATGGAGAAAAACTGAATTTTAATAAGGAGCTGATTTTTATTTCTGACTGTATTTTGGATCACTCAGATTGCTTTAACAGGAACAGGAAAAATGAATAGAAATATGCATGAATAGGTATTTAGAAAGGTTATTTACTAGCCTTCTCAGGTACTTTCTTACTACTTCTAGTTGTTCTTATTTCTATTCTGTAAGAAGTGCTCGAGTACCTATCAAGTGTTCCAGACTTAGCAATTCCTGGTTAAAACCCAACAAGGCAAGATACTCTTTATCCTTTATCTCTCAATGGCATCTCTACATCCAGCAACAAATACTCACTAAAAATTCAGTGGAAGGAAAGAAAAATCCCTTTCAGATATATCTCTAATTTATAGAAAAATAATGATGGCTCTTCTATTAGTTATCTGTAGCTGTGAGACAAATTACCCCAAAATTTATCAGCTTGAAACAATAAACATTTATTATCTCATTGTTTCTGTAATTCAAGCATCCACATGTGGCTTAAATGAGTGCCTCTGACTTAGGGTCTCTCATAAGGTTACCATCAAATTGTTCACCATGGCTGCAGTCACATCAAGGTCTGACTAGAGGAGGACCGACTCTCAAGCTCACTCAGGTTGGTAGGTATAAGGTCCTCGATGGCTGCTGAATGGAAACATAAATTCCGTGCCACAAAAGCCTCTCCATTAGGCAGCTCACAACATAGAAGCTGGCTTCCCTCAGAGTTAACATGTAAGGAAGAAGAAAAAGGCACCCAAGATAGAAACCATAGTCCTTTTGTAACCTACTGTCTGAGGTGGCATCCCATCACTTTCGCAGTATTCTATTTGTGAAAAGTGAGTGTAGGTCCAGCCCACACTCAAAGGGAGAGGATTACACAAGGGCATAAACAGCAGGAGGCAGGAATCGTTGGAGAGCACCTTAGAGGCTGCCTACCACAGCTTCCTACTCAGAGATTTCAGATTCTCGTATAGTGATGGTTAATTTTATGTATCAACTTGACTAGGATAAAATGACCAATTGTTTGGTCAAACACTACTCTAGATGTTGCTGTAAAGGTTCTTATTCAGTGTGATTAATGTTTATAATCTGTTGACTTTAAATAAAGCAGATTACCCTCCGTAATGTGGGTAGGCCTCATCTAATCAGTTGAAGGCCTTAAGAGTAAAGATTGAGGTTTCCTGAGGAAAAAGGAATTCTGCTTCCAGACTGCAGTATAGAAACCCTGCCTGAATTTCCAGTTTTCAGATTCAAGACTGTAACGTCAACTCTTACCTGAATCTTCAGCCTGTTGGTTTACCCTACAGATTTCAGACTTACCGTCCTCCATGATCATGTGAGCCAATTTTTTAAAAATCTCTCTTTTTCTCTCTCTCTCATAGACAGGTAGAAAGGTGATAGATAGAATAGATAGATAGATGATAGATAGATAGATAGATAGATAGATAGATAGATAGATAGATAGATAGATAGATAGATGTACATCCTATTGGTTCTGTTTCTCTGGAGGGCCATGACTAATACCTATATACAATACGAAAATAATAATACCTGATCCAGTTACCACTCAGGATTATTGTGAGGCTAAAATACTGTAGCATATTAAAGAATATTGATTTTAGGGTCAGTCACACAGACCTGTTTTCAAAACCCAGCTCTCTCCCTTACCTAAAAGTTTTTTGACCTTGAGCAAACTACTTAATCTTCCTGAATTTGTATGATCACCTAAAATAAAGATAATGGTGCTTACACTGTAGGATCAAAATGAAATCATGCAAGAAAAAAATGGCTTGAATACAGTAGTCACTTGATCAATGTTAGCTATAAATATTTATATGTTACCAAATATAAACTACACAATTATTATTTTTAACATAATTATTGTTGCTACTACTATCATAGTTTGCCATATTCAAATAGTGAAGACTCCATGTGGATAAAAGAAGGTAAAACCAGTTTTATTTTCACTGTTTATCATGTATCTCCTACAACTGGAAAAACAAAAATTAACAGCAAATAGGGCATTTACAGGTGGAAGGAATAAATCACAGTTAAAACCAGTCAATTAATCAGATCATTTTCCTTGAAATCAATATGTTTTCACATTTGTTAGTATGTTAATTATTGTAGCAGGGTGTTTCAAAGTTGTTTAGTAGATTTCGCTGCATTTCAGCCCAGATGTGTGTTTGCCATAATACGTTTTATATGTAAATATTGGCAATATTTCTTTGGGGGCATTCTGGCTGTGTTATGTTTCTGTTCAGTTTAACAGTATTTGTTCACTTTTCCTCAGCTTAGACAGTGGATGTAAGCATTAGCTTGTAAATCGTGACATGGTGTGATAAAAACCATAGAATGGGCAGAGAAGTGGAATCCTACCTGGAGAATATATTTATGATCCTGCCTTAATGAGTATAGGCTCCAAGTCTATTTGGTAATTCTGTTGTCCATTAATATACATGATTCATTAGAAACTGTCCTCAGCATTCCTGATAGCATGCATGTCTGGAAGATCAATGCAGTATTGCATGATGCAAATAGCAGCATGCTGAGGCTCAAACAAGGTTTCTACTGGCTTTCTGCTTGTAGCCATGTGATCTTAAGTCATTTCACCTCTTTCTGAGCCTTAGTTTTCTTATTTATTGAGTGAACTAGTCAGAGTACAATCCTTCCATGAGCCTATCTAAATATAAAACTTCAAATTCTACCCTTGGAAAAAAAATAGGTCATACTATGTTCCAAACCAAATTATATTATCCCTTGCTTCATTTATCTATAAGACACTGATGACTATAAGTTGAACAATTAATGGTTACTTTTTTACCAAACTCTCAAGTTAGTCCTCTAGCAAAGCTCCAAAGAAATGAAAAACTTGATAGTTAAATGTAAATCTAAAAGATAAATCAGGAAAAGGCCAGGGCCAAATAAATTGTCAAATAAGATAACTTAGTCATAAAATATATAATTTCTCCATGATTGTTTTTAATATTATCACTAATAGTTGATTCATCTGAAGACTAAAGTAGTTCCACTAAGGTCTCATTATTTGCTCTCCTATCTTCCCTTATGGTAGTGAGTTTTGATAGATGAAATTACTGGAGGAAAACAAATAAGAGAAGAGACTACTCATTCCCAAACTCAAGAACGGGAACTAAATGGAACCCTGCTTTGGGATTGCCTTTCTTCTCTATCAGCTGTCATAGAGATGAGGGCACAGGTAGAATACAGCTGTTCCAGCAACATCAGATGTGCAGGAGACTAAGGGACCTAGCACAAGCACGCAGTCTTGAAATGAAAATCTTATAATGTGAAGCACTGGATAAAAATCTATATGAATCTATGAATTAAACTGCTATTTTAGAATGATTTCCAAAACATAATTCATAAGCAATAACTCCAGTTATAAGAACTAAAAAAAGGATGAAATTTATTAGTTTCTCAATCCTTTTGAGCCTCTCATGACATCTTATTTTAGCTATCGGTCATAGTGCACAGCAGCTTAAGACAGAAGATTCTGCACCACTGGAGTTTTTCCCACCTCCTTCCACACTACCCTGAGATCTGGTCATCCAAGGACATAACAGTATCCGTCTTCTTTCCCTTGAGAAAGAAACTATCCTAAATATTCTGATGTACAATAACTATCATGAAAAAGTAATAAAGTTCATCAAAGGTGTACTACATTGACATCTAGGGATATCTCTAGGGACACTGGTAATATTGGTAATATTATTGAGTAGAATGTAATCACTTGCTGGGCCACTGCAGTGATACTGTGAACCTTGAAGAAGTAAGAAGGAAAGAAAGAAGGAAAGGAAGGAAGTAGGGAGAGGGAGAGAGAGAGAGAGGAAAAAAAAGAGAGAAAGAGAGAGGAAGGAAGGAAGGAAGGAAGGAAGAAAAATTAAATGTAAGTTGCACATTCTGTGTTTCTTGCCACCATACAGTACACACATTTGGGCAGTAAGTGCATAGGACCTTGAATATTTATGCTTTCTGCTTTGGACACCAGACTGTGGCACTAAGTCACGTTAGTTCTGTTCTTGGCATCTAACCTCATAAATCGGGGATGACAAAACATGAGAAAGAGCCTTAGATGTCCCCAGGCTTAGATGTATTCTCTAGTAGAGTTCATCAGAGAATCCTGAATTGAGATTGTGTTTGTCCATTCATTAATACAGTAAAACTTAGTTTTTACTTGGCTCTAGATTTTCTGGCATATACTCATTTGACAGGAAACCAAAATAGGAAGAAATGGGAAGCATAGAATTCAGGCAACAAATCTTCATCCTGCATCTTTAAAATGTCCCTTCCTCAGACTTCCATAGTACTGCCATGGAACATTTCTTATATCTCTTTTTTATGTCGTATTATAAATGTCTATAAAGAGACATATAAATACTAATGTTTTTCCTTGTTAGTACTGCATGGCAATGAGACCTACATCTGGATTTTGATATTTAGAAATGAGTTGATTATGATTAAGTATACTTCATTTTTCTGAATGTGCCCAATCCTCTGCGTAACTCATTTTCGTTATTTATAGTCAACAGTGTCTCTTGGATAAGTTATTCAACATTGTAGGCAGAATAGTTGATGCTTCTGCTTCAATCCTTTTGCTTACATTCTTCAAAATTATGGGTGAATTATTTATTGTCTTAATTTAAAAATGGAAAATATAAACAATCATAATAGTACTATAAATTTGTTTAATGTTTTAGAACAGTCATTCCCAACAACCAGGCAAAAGACTAATGCCTGACTTTATTGAATTTTAAGGTCTATAATTAAATTAAAAAAATAAAAACACAACAAAGAGTTTTCCATTTTTGGTTAGGATGTAGACGTTCACAAGAGACTTTTTCTTACATTATATAATAACAAAACCCTGAATAATGTTTAAAAAAATCAGTGATTGTCTTTAATCCCATCAGAGAGATGATGATCTTAAAAAGTATAAATGAACTAAATTCCAGAAAGGCATAATCCTTTTTAAGGAGAATTCTGCAGGCTGAGGAGCAAATCCAATAAGGAGCAAAGTCAGATTTTTGACTCTCTATCCATTTCTCCTTTAATTAGAGCGTTCTGTTACACAGTTAGCCTCACACCAAATTATTGACTTATTCATCCTTGTATCACCAGTTCCTTACACAGGGTCTGATTAAGAATAGACTCAATAAAGAATGTGTACAATAACCAATGATTCACGTTTAGGTTTAAAGAAATTTATAACTGGAAGAAGATTCCGGGATAATCTTTCCAGTTCAAGCCCCTCCATTTCAAGGTGAGGAAAATGAAACTCAGAAGGTGAACTAATTTGCCCAAGGTTATTGCACGGCTAGTTAGTATCTGTGCCAGAGCCAAAATCTAGTTCTATCTGATTCTAGATCTTTGGTTCATCCTTCAACAGTATGCTAGTTAATAGACTGTGGTACTGCAAAAATTCTTTCATCTATGGCAGAAGACTTATGAAGCAAATTGCCGTAAGAATTGCAATGTTCTCAAAAGTTCAAGGAAACCTCTAAGCAGATGTTGCCTAAAGAGCAAGAAAATAAAAATTAATATAAACCAAGAAAGAACAGCTGTAGACAAATCCTCCACGGCACTAGGATGAGGCATATGAAGTTGTTGATTTTAAACCTTGTGATCTGCAAAAGTGGCGGTTTAGTATGGTTTAAACAAAGAGTTCCTGGCAATTGGATTAACATAGGATAATGTGGTAAAGCCCAAGGGTAAACCTACCTATCATATTCATCTGCATATTAAAATAGTACCAATTGCATTAATTTTTACGTGTGTATTAAAAACAGCATTCATTCATTCATTCAGTAAATTTTTATTAAGCATTTTCTACATAAGGCATTGGGCTTCATGTTTATAGGATTAAAAAGATGAATATGAGATGCAAACCTTGGGCTGAAGGGGAATGTTAATCCAGCATTAGGACTAAAACATGGGTATCATCATAAAACAATAGCTCCTCTTTAATGAAAACGTAAGAGAAACTATATTAAATCCTTACACGGATATTTCATTTTAACTGTCTTAGTAATCTTCAGGTTAGACAAATAGCATTTCATTCTCCAGATGAGGAAATTGAGGCTCAAAAAGCTAAAAAGACTCAAAAAAATCAGAGTTCGTGAGCCAGTATTTGAACTCAGATCTATCTGCCTCCAAAACCTGTGTTAATTCTAGTAAGTCACATTGATTTTGTTGATAAAATGTTGTAGAAGATGAGGTTGTTGACAAATAAAATGCTACACACTACTGAGGAGAGTGTGAACTGGAAAACCGTTGGTCAATATCTACTCACTCTGAGGATATGCATACGCCATGCCCACACGGTGTATTTTTCAGGATCAATGTTACTACAGACTTGTCTATTTTTTAAAATCTTTTCAAAGAACCAATATTTGGCTTTACTTATCCTCTTTAGTCTATCTTTGTTTTTTTTATTATATTCTCTTATGCTTTTTTCTTTATTACTTTTCTTTGGGTTTAATCTGTTATGCTTTCATAAATGTCTTAAATTGAATGCTTCCTCAAAATTTTCCATTTTTCTTCCTAGCTAATATAAGCATCTATGGTTAAAAATTTTCTTCAAAATAACATTTTGATTGTATCCACAAGTTTTGATATGTGCTATTTTTATTAATATTCAGTTCTAAGTATTTTCTAATTTCTTTAGAATTTCTTCTTTGATTTCATGTTAATATAGAAATATGTTTTTAAATCAACTGTTCAGGGACGTATTTTTATTTAACTTGTTATTGATTTCTAATTTAATTTCATTGTGGCTAAAAAATATAGCTTAAATGGAAAAGTCTGATACTGAAGCAGTACAAAAATTCAAGTCAGGGACCACTTTTGGCTGGTTGATGTCAGGAGGAAACAATGGCCATCTATGAAAACAAAGAAAGAAGGTGTTTATCTAGGCAGAAACCCCAGAAGTTGTTTGCCAGATTAGCCAATTTCTGAATTAGAAGTTGTGACAAAGCTTCAGTCTTAGCTGGAGTTCTCTTAAAAAGCAGAGCTGTGACCAAAGCATACATGATTGTAGTTTATTTGGGAACGTAATGCCAAGGAGCAAGAATACAGGACACAGAGAGTGAAAAGGGGAAGGAAGAAAAGGCAATACAGAAATGCACCAGAGTGGCTGCCCCCCAGCACCTTTATAAGGCTCCTGCAAGAACCTTCATAAGATTTCTCATAATCCTTGTACAGTGTTGGTGGGAATGTAAGTTGGCACAGTCATTACGGAAAACAGTATGGAGGTTCCTCAAAACATTAAAAATAGAACTACCATATGATCCAGCAATCCCACTTCTGGGTATATAACCAAAGGAAAGGAAATCAATATCTCAAAAAGATATCTGCACTCCCATGTTGATTGCAGCATTACTCACAAGAGCCAAGATATGGAAACAATTTAAGTGTCCATTGATAGATGAACGGATAAAGAAAATGTTATACCCCATTTTGTGCCAATCTTCCTCTGTCCCTCGTGCTCCAGCCACACTGGTCTTTCTCATCCTCAAGAGTCATGCTTCTTTCTCTTCAGGGCCTTCATACATGCTGTTTTGTCTACCCCTTCTCCTGGTTAACTCAATTTGTCTTTCAAATCTTATCTCAAGTGTCTAAGAATCATCCTCCAAGAATTCATCTCTGTCTCCACAGACTTCCCTAGGTTCTCCTATTTTTGTGCCCTCACAATATTTAACATCATTAAAAACCATGTGTTTATTTACATGCTTGTGTGACTTATGGCTATCTCATCCATTAAACTGTAAAGATCATGAGGGCAAGAAGTGGGTTTTAGTTCATCATAATATGCTTAGTACCTGGAACTTACTGATGTGCACATCAAAGGATCATAAACATTCACAGAATCAAAGATTTCTTAGAAAATAATCAATGTCCTTCCCATTCCTACCGGATATAATCTAAAATTCTTGGTCCTCATCATTCTGTAATCCTTTCCAGGAAACTTCATGCATTCAGACTGCTTTCATTTTGGTTCCCTTGAACATACTTTGTTAATTAGTTTCTATCCATAAACCTTCTCTCTCACTGTGTTCCTTCCATAGTTGGAATGTCCCTCTACATTCCACCCATCACAATTCTTCCACACATTGAGGCCCAGTCCATGTGGCTCCTCTCAGACTAATAGTGATTATTCCTCCTGCAGAATTCCTGAAGCCATTTTTATCTCTTCTGTTTTGTGTGTGTGTGTGCGCGTGCCCGTGTGTGTGTGGGTGTGTGTGCACCTCTGGATGGTCAGTTCTCTCATGTAATTGGCACATTTTATTTTAGGGCCTAGGCCAGAGGTCTCTAGTCGGCAGCCTGCCGATTGGAGCAAGTCTATAGTTGTCTTTTTTGCACCCAGCATAACCACTCTATTGACAAACTCCAATAATAGGTAAGAATTGCCAGAAATACCTGATACAGAAAAATGGGAGTAAATAAAGAGGATTGACTTATCTGAATTATATGAAATAAAATCAGCCTAGTCAAGGTACCCAGCAGAAAAATTAGCCAGAGTCTCCAGCACATAGAAACGTGTAGATTTCCAAAGCCTCGCAGTTGCAGATAAAAACATCTGTATAAGCAAGAATTATATCAGAACTCTTGGAAGCATAGCAGTCACCTTTGGCACACAAGCTAGTCTGCGTATGTGCCAAGGACCACCTCATCTTGGCCTAGAGCACTCATCAATCTCAAAGCTCTACAATTCACAGTATAAACACGGACTATACAATAGATAGCCAAACTCTCATACACCTCACTCACACTTTCCAGGCTAAATCAGGACTGGTCTGATAACGTTCCAGAACTCAGTGCTGCAGAACCAGAAAAGAAATCAGTTTGCCAGACATCTCTGGGAAATGATAATGAGCTCTACTCTTCAGCTCATTCCGTAGAGCCACATATTACTACTGCTATTACTAATTTTTTTGTTTCCAATATCTAAAAATAAGGAGATAGCACACAAAAATCCAGATTTTCTGTTTCTCTTAAAAATGCAGAAGGCAACAGTGAACACAATTTCCCCCATGGCTACCAAGTAGCAACTATCCTTTTTAAAAGAAAAATGCATTCTCTAATTTATCCTATTTCCCACCACTCGTTATTATCTTTCCATGGACAACTGCGTTCATTTCCCTCATCCAACAGAATGCTATAGGCCTTTGCCTTTTGAATCCTGATCTAAATGGTAAGCTCCTTGTGGACAGGGCCTTGGCTTACTTAGTTCAGCTTTTTCCATATCACCTAACGTATGGTGTTACCTATAAGCACTGGAAAGAGTAGACTTGTGGTAAGAGCAGTGGACATGGAGTTCAAATCCCAGTTTTTCCTCTGGGTAGTTTTATGGTCAGGGGAATGTTTCTTCATTTGTCAAGTAGAAATAGCTGTACTACTAATTTAATAGGGTTACTGTGAATTAGATAACGTCATGCAAAGTATCAGAAATATAGTAGGCACTCAATAGATGCTCATTTATCATTTTTACTTTTACTTGATTGATTGGAGAAAACACGCAAAGGAAAAAGAAGCCTAGATCATCAGGCTAGCAAGAGACACATTAAACAGATGGCAAAGCAACAAGGAGATGAGGCATGAGAGAGCAATTTGAAAAATCAGGAATGGTGAGGTTTAATCAATATGGAAATGTGAGCACAAAAGGGCCTGGATGATGCTGAATACATTTTCTTCTCAAATAATGAGGATACAAAGCCACACCAGCAGGCTGTGCAGATTTCCCATTTTATTATACCAGAGTTGTTCTCACCCTGTGCTATGCTGTAATTTACATGGCCAATCAAAGTAGGGTCTGAGATAGGGACACAGAGCCTGCTAAGGCTGGTGCACTCTCACAGGCCAGGTAGACAGGCCTGCAACATAATGTAATAGATTCACCCCCTTCATATCTGCTCCCTAGGAGGACAATGATGGCAAGCATACGATAATAATTATTATATTTATTAAGTCATTATCACACTTATTATAATATATATTGCTTATGCAAAGTCATATTGAGCATTTGCCATGTGTTAGGCTCTATGCTAAATGCTTTACATATTTTGCCACAACTAATTCTCAACACAACTCTATAGAATAAGTTGGAAAATGTACTATTATTGGCTCCCTTTTATAAATAAGGAATCTTTTTTTTTTTTTTGGTAAGGAAGATCAGCCCGGAGCTAACATCCGTGCTAATCCTCCTCTTTTTTGCTGAGGAAGACTGGCTCTGAGCTAACATCTATTGCCAATCTTCCTCCTTTTTTTCCCCCAAAGCCCCAGTAGATAGTTGTATGTCGTAGTTGCACATCCTGCTAGTTGCTGTATGTGGGACGTGGCCTCAGCATGGCCGGAGAAGCAGTGCGTCGGTGTGGGCCTGGGATCCGAACCTGGGCCGCCAGTAGCAGAGCGCGCGCACTTAACCGCTAAGCCATGGGGCCAGCCCTAAATAAGGAATCTAAGGTTCATAGAAATTAAATAACTTGAAATTTCTCATATGGATGATAAGTGTTGGAGCCACAATTTGAGCCAACGTCCATCAGATTTCAGAGTCCTTGCTCTTAACTACAAAAAAGAAAAAAAATAAAATTATTTTCTGCATGGGAAAAAGACCCAGGGCACCCAAAGACTAATTCTGGCTATCTGTGAGTCATTTAAATTTTAATTTATATTTTCTAATTTTCAAGAATAGACATTAATTATGTATTCATAACTTTAAAAAACAAAAAAAAATTACTTTAAAAAAAAAAAACTTTGTCATCATTGATACCATCAACATCAGCACCATAACCATCATTATTGTTCAGGGCTATCAAATTCAGTCACTGCCCTTGATTGATTTGTGACCTACTAAGGGAGAAAAAGAATGGATATAAATAAATGGCTAAATGATTATCTTGTCTTCCATCAATATTATTGGGTATATTGTTTTTGGTATCTTTCCTGTCCCCCTACCCTTACAAAGGTTGGTAAGGGGATCAGTTAACCTAAGTCCATCTGAAATGAACACTCAGTTCTTATAACCCCCTCTGAAACATTTCCATCAGTGTTTCTTCAACTTCACATTAATACTGACAGAGAATATACCACCTGCTAACGCAGGCTAGCTACACCTAGAAAGCTCTGACTTCTAGAAAGCATTTTATAAAGTTGGGACAGAGTCTTTCCCCATAATACCTCCATCCATTGACCCCTATTCTCTTTTCTAGAGTCTCACAGATCAAATCTCGCTGTTCTGAAATGTAAAGAAGAGAAAATAAGCAGAATAAACAAAAGAGAAAAACATGTAGGTGCAGAAACTAGAGCAATCCCTATAAAACCACTACCTTTTGCAAATCAACCAAGAGTACTGCATTATTAGGGGCCTTATGTAGGCATTGGTTGGAGCAAGCAAATAGTTATTTGGATAACCACTTTGAATTGTTCAGTTTTGAAAACGTATTTAATCTGTCAAAACTGAGTCTGCAATTCAATGTCATTCCCTGGTTTTTGCAGTTCTTCCCAAGTACAAGCACCAATGTTCCCAATATTTCAACTAGGCCCCTTCCTGAGCCAATCTTGTAGTGAGCACATCAGTAGATGTTAACTCATCAGCAAATATTTATTGAGTGTCAATCATGTGCCAGGTACTGTGATACGTGCTGGCAATGAAACAATTAAAAAATAAAACTTCTGCCGGTGTTAGAGTTTACATTCTGGCAGAGTAGACTAACAATAAATAACAAATATTTAATTTGATAAGTGCTATGAAGAAAAATAAAGTATGCATGAGGATTGAGAGAGAGTAGGATGGGAATCCCATTTTATAAGATGTAATCAGGAACTTCCCTATGGTGAGTCAATATTTTTTTTTGTTTTTTTGTTTTAAATTTTTTGTTTATTGCAGTAACATTGGTTTACAACATTGTATAAACTTCAGGTGTACATCATTATACCTCCATTTCTGCATAGATTACATCATGTTCACCACCCAAATACTAATTACAACTCATCACCACACACATGTGCCAAATTATCCCTTTCGCCCTCCTCCCTCCCCCCTTCCCCTATGGTAACCACCAATCCAATCTCTGTCTCTATGAGTCAACATTTAAGCAAAGACTTGCAGGAAGTAAGAGAGAAAGTTCTGTGTATCTCCAGGCAGAGGGAATAGCAATACACAGTTCCTGAGGTAGGAGTGAGCTTGAAGTACTCAAGAAACAGGAGGAAGGAAGGAGGAAGCCAGGCAGAGAGTGGTGAAGGATAATGAGAGAGAGGTACCTGGGAGTGGTGGAGACAAATCATGTAAGGCATTATAATCCTAAGTAAAAAATTTATATTTTATTCTGGGAAGCCATGGGAAGGTTATGAGCCTAGGAGAACCACTCTGGCTGCTGGACAGAAAGAATTGAAAAGACAAAGAATAAAAGTAAGGATTTCAGCTGGGAAGATATTAGAGTAGTCAGATAAAAGTCATAGTGACTTGGACCAGGATAGGAATATAGGAAGTAGCGGGAAATAGTCAGATTTGGGATACATGTTTTAAACCAACAACAAAAGAATTTACTGATGGATTAGATGTTATATTAGTATTCTAGGGCTGCCAAAACAAAATACCACAGACTAAGTGGCTTAAAAATCAGAAATTTATTTTCTCACAGTTCTGGAGGCTGGAAGTCCAGGATCAAAGGTGTTGGCAGGACTAGTTTCTTCCGAGGCCTCTCTCTTTGGCTTGCATATGGTCATCTTCTCCCTGCGTCTTCACAGGGTCTTTCCTCTGTGTGTGTCCTAATCTCCTCTTATAGAAACATCATTCATATTGAACTAGGGCCCAACCATATGCCCTCATTTTACCTTAATTACCTCCTTAAATACAAATACAGTCACATTCTGAGGTACTAGGGTTAGGGCTTCAACATATGAATTTTGCAGGGACACAATTCAGTCCACAACAGATGTGGAATATCAGAGGAAGAGAGGAAGCCAGAATGACCTTACATTTTTTTCTATCCTGAGCACTAAGAAGATTGGAGTTGCCGTTTACTGAAAAAGGGAGACCAGGGGGAATAGCAGGTTTGAAGGTAAAAAATCTTCCAGGTGGCATGTT
Organism: Ceratotherium simum simum; assembly: GCF_057802395.1. Classification (NCBI taxonomy): domain Eukaryota; kingdom Metazoa; phylum Chordata; class Mammalia; order Perissodactyla; family Rhinocerotidae; genus Ceratotherium; species Ceratotherium simum. The sequence goes on from NC_141906.1 coordinate 37,964,205, forward strand.
GAACAGGCAGTTGCATATGATACTGGAACTCAGGGAAAGGTCAAGGATGGAAATATATATTGGGATGTTTAACAGCAAATATTTGGTACTTAAAACATGAGAAGATTGGGGCCGGCCCGGTGGCGCAAGCGGTTAAGTGCGCGCGCTCCGCTGCGGCGGCCCGGGGTTCGCTGGTTCGGATCCCGGGCGCGCACCGACGCACAGCTTGGCAAGCCGTGCTGTGGCGGCGTCCCATATAAAGTGGAGGAAGATGGGCACAGATGTTAGCCCAGGGCCGCCTTCCTCAGCAAAAAAAGAGGAGGATTGGCAGATGTTAGCACAGGGCTGATCTCCTCACAAAAAAAAAACAAAAAAAAAAAACATGAGAAGATTGAAACCGCCTAGAGAGTGTGTTCTAATTGATAATAAAATAAATATGCAGACTGAGACCTAAGCCATTCCAATATAAAAAGTGCTACAGTAAAGGAGATGGAGAAGGAGTGACTATTGAGGTAGAAGGATGTATGTACCTGAGAATGTATGTACCTGAGAAGCATAGAGAACAAAATGTTTCAAGAAGGAGGGAAAGGTCAAATGTATCAAAATTTGAAAATAAGAGGACTAGGATGAAGACTGAGAGCAGGCCACCGGCTTTTTCCACCTGAAGGTTATTAGTGACTTTGACAAAAGCAATATTAGTGACACAATAGAGATGAATCCTTAATTCCTCACACATAACAGGTGGTTTCTGCAATTAATTCTGCCACCTTACTTCCGGTATTTAGAGCATATAGAGTAGACAGCAATTATCTGCATGTCCATCTGGACCCGGTTGTCTTCCAACTCTTCTATGATTAGGTACTCTTGTTCCTTCACTTGATTGGGGACCTGATAGCTCACCTACCTCTTGCCACCTTATTCTTATGAGATGAAGACAACTGCTGCCTGGGGTTCTCCTCTGAATCAAACGAACCACCCCAAACCACAATTCTTCCATCTCCTCAGACCAGGAATCCCAGCTGCCTGCCTAGAAATACCTGTTGCCATTTTAAATACTCTTTGCCAGCCAGTATTGCATCATTAGCTGAGCTAATACTTCTGGAGAATTACCTAAAAGGCACGCAGCAGAAAATGACTCTAGATACGATAGATTATTACATATCTAGGAGGCTACTTACCGGAATAATTTAAACTACAAATTCTTCTAAAAGACATCTTAATTTTACAATCCTCCATTTCATAGATTTGGCCATTTAAAAAATTAAAGCATTATTTGCTATAGTGTATGGTATATGAAAATAGTTAGATCCACCAGCCTGTGAATAACCCTTTGGTGATGGCACAATGGTTATCTATTACATGGAAATAGTGGTGTATTTCATAACAGATCATAGCAATAATTTATCACTGATAACACATGAATTGCAGCTATTGTTATTCATTTTGTGTTTGGACCAGTAAAATCTATTTTAGAAAATAAATCACAATCATGCAAGTATACAAATTGTATGAATTCTAAACAATCTGGGCTTATGGAATGCAATCAGAGAAAAAAGTGTTATCCTTTTCTTCCCCACTGCCCATTCAGACATCCTCTGTAGTCGTATTTCATAAGTGCTCCTTGGATGCTGTTTCTAAAGCACAAAACAGTCATTTCTTAATAGTTATATGTCCACACAGCTATAAGAATAAAATAAATAAAATATGGACTTCATTTAGAGTTAAAATTTCTGCCCTCTCCCAGTTTAGACTTGCTTTAAAGTATGTGTTTACTTATTTTCCACTTCTTCTGTACTTTTATTCTTCTTTCTCTATTTACCAAGTTGCTTCTGGTATCTCCAGGATTACAGACAGGGGAGGTAGAAGAAGTTTCGAGGCAGAAAAGGTCTAAGTTGACTGGTTGCCAGATGCCTATGTCTGGCCTCTCTGGACTTGAGATATTTAAGCTGATTCTTTCTCTCACGGGCTGCTTTCATGGGTTCTTTGAAGAAGCCTCTTCAGTCAATTGCTGAGGTCTCTTCTACAGTTCCCTAACATGGATAATACACCCCCTTCAACCTCTGGTTCTACATGGCAATTTCCACATATAATCTCTTTTATTGTTTGTTGGTATTCCATGATCCCAATGTCCCTTTACCACGGGCTCAGGTTCCCTCTCTCTCTCTCTTTCTCCCCGCTCCCCAGCACACACAGACACACACACCTTTGCTCCTCCCAAAACACACCTTGACTCGTCATTGGTAGGAGCATAGCACAGGTACTTCTGAAATGCAGCTGCTACCCTTCACCCGACTGTCAGCCAGGCAGCTCCGGTCACACTCTTTCACTTTTAGAGCTCCCGGGCACAGGTCCCTACCAGACTCTGCATCTTGACAGACTCCAGGGACACAGGATCAAGTTCTCCACGTGGCCTCCTTGAAGCCCGTCTCACTTGGCATGAAGAAAAGGGAGAACTAGCGACACCACTGGCGCCTGAGTCCACAGGACTCATAACACACTAACAACACTCTTACAAAGTGCAGTTCAAGTTCCCAACCACTCTCTTAGCCTCTCCAATGTCTTTGGATAACAGAGGTGGCAGGTGAACTAAAAGCTGAAAAAACATAGTATATATGTATATATATATTTGGGAATATATATATATTCCTAAATTAGATGTGAGAGCTACACACCTGGGCTGCATGGTATTTTCCCTTATAGAATTGCTTCCATTGAATTGTGCTATATTTTTATGTTTTGTCATAAAGCCCCCAAAGGATATTCTAAAAAGTAGCCTCATCAACTCAAGCTGTGTTTTCTAGAAGGATGCTTTTGAGTGAGTTGTTCACCCTGTTATACAATATTTTTTCTATGAGGATAAACAAGAGAAATTTCAGTAATATGCAAGCAACTTGCAAACAATGTGTTTGTTTTTACCCTGTGGACACTAAATCACATAAAGGATCATTTTTTCCTTTCTCGGGTTACTTCTACCAAACGCAAAGCTTTGAAACCTCTGGGTTTCATGGCATGTGTTCTGTATATTAAACAACTTCCTAGTTCTCTTATTTTTCCTCATTAAGATTAAAGTCTCCTGTATTGGCATTGATTTATTATTGCCGAAAGGAATAAAGAAAGTAAAGTAAAAAGCAGATTCTTGAAAACATCTGTCAACCAAAGAGAAAGACTATAAAAGACTATAAAAGCAACCAGACCAATAATTAAACTCCAAATGCAACAGACCTGCCCAATCCTTCTTGACACATGCAAGACATAAAATTCATTATAGAATCCAGGTATACAAAAAATGAAATCTGTTTTATGCCATGACTTATTGCTGAGAAATCTGAACTGTGGGTCAAGGGGAGACAACCTAAGGAAATAATGCTACCGGGACTACTCTGAGCCTTGTCTTGCAAATCAAAGGAAAGAATTATAAGAAAGTACTTCAATTTTATTAACTAGAAAAAGAGGATTAAAAAATGTCCATTTCACCGTGTTGTTTTAAGTATTAATTAAAATAATGTGTGTAAGAGAAACTGGTAGTGCCAGTATTAAAAAAAAGTTAATGAAAATTAAATTATACAAATAGCATCTAAGAATACAATGGTTGGTGACTTATTAATGAGGAAAGAGTAAGGTAAGTAGAGTGTGCATACCACATACAGCTGTTTCTCAAACAATAGGGGCTTGAGATGAAAAACAACATATAACTGTTTCAGTATTTTCTCCTTCTGGCAATTTCTGATTGTTATTGTTCTGTGTTCATTCCTTTTCGCAGCTGTTCTCAAGTTCACTAGCCATCTTGTTGTGTTTTATCCTGTCAACACGTTTCTCACATCCTCTTCCATCTACCCTTCTCAAGCATTCCCAGTAGAATCTCATATATACAAGCAACATTCTCTTCACATTTTTCTTTTCTTTCTAGTTTGCTCCCAGCAGGTCTTCACAGGGAGGGGGACAACATTGCCAAGACTTTCTCCAGCTTTAGTGAGAAAAACTGCTAAGCATGCTCCAAATTTTCTCTCTAAGTCTACGGGAGGTAAAGCCTTTATGTTCATCTATTGGTTCATTTGACAAGGAATGATTGAACATCTTCTACATGCTAACTGCTGTGTAACCAATGGTTGCAAAGTGATTCACAAACACTACCTTGACAATCCTCCCCATATTTTTGAGGTGGCCTTATTAGTTTCTCCATTTCACATAGGGAACACTAACTGAGACTAAATGAGGTGGGGTGACATTCCCAGCCTAGAGATTAGACTCTTTTCTGCCACTTTCTGCAGTATGGCCGTCTTAGAAGGACCTTCTCATGACCATATAACTAATTCCTGAATGTATTGAAATAAATTTTATGATAAATTGCAAACATATAAGGAAGTAAGGAGAGAAAAAAAGGAAGGAAGGAGGGACAACAATAGCAAAAGAGAGCTAAAACAAGATTTGAGAGTGGTGAGCTGTAAGAGAATATAGAAGCCATGTTATCTTAAAATAAATGCCTACATCAGTGCTGTGCTGTCTTGAGCCCACATGAAGACGAACCTGGGAGTCCCCCACTTCAAGCCCATATCCTCAAAGAGGACTAATGTGGTACTAAATCAGCAGTGCCCACCAGTTACCAATAGAAAAAAAATAAACCCCCCTAAAGGAAAGCATCATCAATTTATATCCTCAGGGTGCACTCAGATGATCCTCAAAAAAGAAGTTCTATGGCATGTGATCCCAGACGAAAGGTCTGAGTTACAAGAAAGAATGTAGAGTAAAATAAGTCATAAATAAATGTAGGTAAATCTAAAAGAAGATTAACTATATGAAATAAGTATAATGTTTTATGGAATAAAATAATTAAATTCACAAATATAATACACAAATTGGAAAGAAAGAAATGAAGCTAAAGTGTTCTACGACCCTATGTTGTTCAAAAGAAGGGTAAAGTATTTGATTAACTTTAGATTTTATAAGTGAAGAACACATATTGTAATTTTTAGAGTGACCAGTGGAGAATAGGAACAGATTGTATAAATCATATGCTAGTATAGTGGTGAATAATTGGCCCCCAAAGATACATCCTAATCCCTGGAACATGTGAATGTTACCTTACATGGCAAAAGGCATTTTGCTGATATGGTTAAATTTAGGATCTTGAGTGGGGGACATTATCCTGGATTATGCAGATGGGCCCTAAATGTCATCATAACTGTCTTAATAAAAAGTAGGCGTTGGAGATTTGATTACAGAAAGGGAGAAGGTAATGTGATTGCATAAGAAGAAATTAGAATGATGTTCTTTGAAGATGGAGTAGGGGCCAAATGCAAGGAATACAGGTGATCACTAAAACCTAGAAAAGGCAAGAAAATAGATTCGCCCCTCAGAACTTCCAGAAGAAATTAGTCCTGCTGACATCCTTACTTTAGCCCAGTGAAACTGATTTCAGACTTCTGGCTTCCAGAAATGTACAAAAATAAATTTATTTTTTAAGCCGCGAAATTTGTAGTAATTTCTTATAGCAGCAAAGGGAAGTAATAAATATAGAAAACATGAAATTACAAAAGTCCTTCAACCAACCCAAAAGGAAGAAAAATAGTATAGAAAAAAATTATAGAAATGATGGAACAAAAAGAAAGCACAAAAAAAGGTAGATATAAACTCATCTATATCTGTTATTATTAATATTAATGAACTATTTTCCTATAGATAAAAGACAAAGATTTTCAGATAATTAAAAAATATATCCACAACTAAAATACAAGAATAGAAAAAGATTGAAAATTAAAATAAAAAATTAAAAAAAAAGAATAGAGGAAGATATAGCACATAAATATGAACCAAAGAAAGATGATTTAGCAATAAGCCAAATAGCAAAAAATCTTACCAGAAATAAAGATGACCACTCCACAATGATAAAATACTCAATTCCTCAGAAAGAAGCACAAGAAAAGATACTCAACAGTTTTAGTGAGAGATATGCAAGTCAAAACTACAATGAGATTATAATCATCATAGGATGATTATAATCATCATAATAAATGAATAATGAGTGTTAGCAAGGATGTGGAGAAACTGGAACCCTCATATATTGCTAGTGCAGATGTAAAATGGTAAAGCTGCTGTGGAAAAGTTTGGTGGTTCCTAAGCAAATTAAACATAGAATTACCATATGACCCAGCAGTTCTACTCCTAGGTACATACCGAAAACAATTGAAAACAAGGACTGTTGTATGACCTTGTTCATTGCAGCATTATTCACAAAATCCAAAAGGTAGAAACAATCCAAGCATCCATCAACAGATGAATGGATAAACAAAATGTGGCATACACATGCAATGGAATATTATTCAGTCATAGAAAGGAATGGAGTTCTGATACATGCTATAACATAGATGAACCTTGAAAACGTTAAGCTAAGTAAAATAAGCCAAACACAGAAAGACAAGTATTATATGACTTCACTTATATGAAATATCTAGAATAGGCAAATTCATAGTGACAGAAAGTAGATTAGAGGTTAGCAGAGGCTGAGAGGAGGGAATAATGAGGAGTTATTGTTTAATGGGTTCAGAATTTCTATTTGGAGTGATGAAAGAGTTTCGGAAATAGTGGTGATGGTCACAAAAGATTGTTAACGTAATTAATGGCCACTGAAGTGCACATTTAAAATGGTTAAAATGGCAATTGTTATGCTCTACATATTTTACCACAAAAGCAACATATTTTACTAACGAAAAAGCAATTCTGAGAAAGAGAGGCCCAGAAAAAACAGTCAAGAAAATATAGTGTTGTAGAAACCAAAGGCAGAATGAAACATTCCCAGAAGAAAGATGTGGTAAATATTGCTAAGGTTGACAAGTATTTAAATTAATACACTCAAGTAACACATGCGGACATGATGAAAAAGACATGGTAGGTTGGCCAATGAAGAAATGAAGTATAGCTCTCCAAAAACACTACAGTCTCAGTTATGACTGTGCTAGTCTACAGCTGTGGAAAATCTTGTGTTGTCTGTTTGACAAACTCTTCTTCCTTCAGAGCTCACTCCAACCTACCAACCTACCGTATACACTGAATATCTCTATCCTCCATGATGTCTCAGTGCTTGATGTGTGGTAGTTAAAACGGACAGACTTTTAATTTACGAAGATCTAGAATTCAATCCCAGATCTGCCATCTTTTAGGTTTGTGATATTGATTGAATCAACTAATTTCTCTTATGTTCAGTTTTCCAACCTGTTAAATGGTGATAATATCTACCTTGTAGTAACTATAGTGATAATTAGGGATAATATATGTGCTAGACATCTTCTCACGTTCCAAGGACTAAACCTAAGATAGTATAGGCATTTAATAAATTATAAGATCTAATTTCATATTTTACTTGTTTACATGTCTATTTTCCTTGTTATCATAGAGTGTCTCTATAATTCTATTTCCAGTTTCTAGTCAGTATTTGGAACATAGGTTTAACTACATGTCTGCAACTATCATTAGAGATCTCCATAGTACAACTAAAATTCTGACTCACAAGACTACCATAGGCTATATATATATTTTGGCATCTGTAGGATATAGAACAGAAACCACCACTTGCCAGCAGGACAACATCAAGCATTCCTTTTAAGCAAGAATCCCTATAGTGATCTAGCACAACAGTACACACAGCTCTCTAGGAGATATGTACTTCTCGGGTGACTGTTCAGATGCAATGAGATGAAACTCACATCAGACAGGTTTATTAGTTATCTACTGATATATAACAAATTGCCTCCAAAATTTGCTGGCTTAAAACAACAAACTCCCTTTTTAAATCTCATAGTTTCTGTAGGTCAGGAATCTGAGTACAGCTTAGCTCGGTCTTCTGGCTCAGGATTTCTCATGAGGCTGTAATCAAGGCTGTAATGCAGTCATCTCAAGACTTGACTTGGGGAAGATTCTCTTACAAGCACATTGACTTGGTGATTAGCCAAGTTCAGTTCCTCACAGGCTTTTGCACTGAAGGCTTCAGTTCCTTTCTGGCTATTGGCCAGATGTCTCCCTCAGTTCCTGGCTATGTGGGCCTCTCCATAGGAGATGAGCTCACAATATAGCATCAGGTTTCCATCAGAGTAAGCAAGCAAGAGAGGATGAACAAGAAGAAAACCAGGGTCTTTTTGTAGTCTAATCTTGGAATTGACATTTCATCACTTTTGCTATATTCTATTTGTTAGAGGTGATTTACTGGATCCAGACCACATTTAAGGGGAAGGAATTACACAGGGCATGAATACCAGGAGTAAGACATCATTGGGCTCCATTTTAGAAGCTGTCTATCACAGGCATTGTGGGAACCAAAGTAGCTCAGAAGCCTCCCTTCCCACAGAAGTCAATAGCTCTTGTAACAAATTCATAAGCATAGGTGCCGTGTTCCCTGCAAGCAACGTGACAGTTATAAGAGTTACTACACTTGGGAAGTCTGAGGTATCACATTCACATAAGGTGTCTATAATTCATACATAGTTTCTTAAATCTTTGTTTTTAAACAACTTTATTGAGGTATGACTGACATACAAAAGACCATAAATATTTAATGTATACAACTTGATGTGATTAGAGATAAGTATATACCCATGAAACCATCATCACAAGCAATGCCACAAATTTATCTATGGCCTCCAAATTTTTCTCTTGCCTCCTTTGTACTTTTTTCTTTTCATGGTAAAAACCCATAACATAAGATCTACACTCTTAGCAAATTTTTAAATGTACAATATAGTATTGTTTATCATAAGCCCTATATTGTACGGTAGATTTCCAGAACTTATTTATCTTGCATAACTGAAACTTTGTATCCTTTGACCAAAACCTCTCCAATTCACTCTCCCCTCAGACCCTGGCAACCAGCATTGTACAGTCTGCTTCTATGCGTTTGGGCGTTTTAGGTCTATAGACTCAACGCAACCCCTAGCAAAACCTCAATGACATTTGTTATAGATGTTCCAAATTTATTTGGAACCACAGAAGACCCTGAATAGCCAAAGCAACTTTGAGCAAGAAGAACAAAGCTGGAGTTATCACACTTCCTGATTTTCAAAAAATATTTCAAGGCCAAAGTAATCAAAACAGTATGGTACTGGCATAAAACAGACGTATAGACTAACGGAATAGAATAGAGACCCCAGAAATAAACCCATGGGTATACAGTCAACTGATTTTCAACACGGGTGCCAAGAAGGCACAATAAGGAAAAGATAGTCTCTTCAAGAAGTCGTGTTGGGAAAACTGGATATCCATATGCAAGAGAATGAATTGGACTCTTCTCTAACACCATACACAAAAATCAGCTCAAAATGGATTAAAGACTTAAATGTAAAACCTGAAACAATATAACTTTTAGAGGAAAACATAGAGAAAATCTTCTAGACGTTGTACTGGACAATGATTTCTCGGATATGTCACCAAAGGCACAGGCAACAAAAGCAAAATAGACAAGTGGGACTACATCAAACTAAAAAGCTTCTGCACAGCAAAGAAAACAATTAACAAAATGAAAAGGCAACCTTTTCACAAAATGGGAGAAAATACTTGCAGACCACATATCTAATAAGGGGTTAATAAACCAAAAATATAAAAAACTCCTACAACTCAATAGCAAAAAAATAAATAACATGACTTTAAAAATGAGCAAAGGACCGGAGTAGACATTTCTCTAAAGGTGACATACAAGTGGCCAACATGTGTACGAAAAGATGTTCAACGTCACTAATCATCAGGAAAATGCAAACCAAAACCACAATGAGATATCACCTCACATCTGTTGGGATAGCTGTTATCAAAAAAACAAAGGACAACAGTGTTGTCAAAGATGTGGAGAAGAGGGAACCCTTTTGCTTTGTTGGTGGGGATGTAAATTAGTGCAGTGGCTATGGAAATCAATATGGAGATTCCTCAAAAAAATAAAAAACAGTTACCATTTGATCCAGCAATCCCATTTCCAGGAATATATCCAAAAGAATTGAAATCAGAATCTCAAAGAAATATCTGTACTCCCATGTTCATTGCAGTATTATTCACAATAGCCAAGTTATGGAAACAACCTAAACATCCATCAATGGATGAATGGATAAAGAAAATGTGGTATATACATACAATGGAATATAATCCATCCTTAAAAAAGAAGAAAATCCTGCTATTTGCAACAACGTGAATGGATCCAAAGAACATTACGCTAAGTGAAATAGGCCAGACACAGAAAGACATGTACTGCGTGATCTCACTTATATGTGGATTCTAAAATAGTTCCTTCAATATTAATTGCAGTGGTCAATCATTTTTATCACAAGCAATAGTGCTGACTTCCTACCCTTATCAGATTACCAGTAGAACAGAGATAGAAAAGTTTAAGACGAAATTCTCTTTACCTATTGTAATAAAGTTACCATTTTTGTAAGTCAAGAGTAGTCAAAAATTAGAAAATTTATATAGTTCAACCTAATATTATGTGAAGAAAGACCACATTCTCTTTACCCATCATAATAAAGTTACCATTTTTGTAAGTCAAGAGTAGTCAAAAATTAGAAAATTTATATAGTTCAACCTAATATTATGTATTTAATTAATGAATACATGGGTGTTAAATTTAATTAATCTGAATTGAACTTTCAAACTCATGGTTAGAATAGTTAGATATCAAACAAACAATGTAAATCTAGGAAACAAACATTGACCTTACTGGAGAGGGGCCAAGGAAGATCAGGCCTAGGGATGCTATCTCAGCTAGTGGAGTGAACTTACCACACACTGAAGACGACTGGGGGAAGCAATGGAGGACAGGCGTCACGTTCAGAAAAAGTAAGTAATTAATTAGTTAACAAACATTTATTGCTGGGAAAGGTCCAATTTCAGTTCAGGTCATTTAAACAAAATTGCTTAAACACTCACAAGATACTAGGAAGTGTGGTAAGAGTTAGAGATAGAAATGTATAAGGCGTGGTCCCTGACCTCAATAAACCAATGTGCTTACATTTGTTGAGCTTCTGTTACATATCAGACATTATGCTTGTAGCTACGGAGAAAAAGGTAAATGAGATACAGTCTCTGTACTCGAGATAAGAACAAATAGAAATAGACATAAAAATTATCACAATATACAAGGTAGAGATAAGGCTGAAGAGGCAAGAAGAAACCAAACAATAGAGAGCTCTATAAGTCATGCTAAGGAAATATAATCCTTGCTGCTGTGTGCAAGACGGTATAAGTGAAGTGAGTGTAGACACAGAAAGATAAGCCTGTGAAGAGAGGAAGAGGATCTGAATTAAGGCAATGGCAGAAGAATGAATACTTTCTTTACTTCAGTTTCTGCTCACAGAGATATCCAAATCAATCCACCTCCATCCCAATAACCCACTACAAACAAGCATCGTTATCTTAGCCTTCCCCACGCCACCCCCATAGCTACTTCCCCAGTGATGGCAAGGTATCATATGATTCATTCAGGTAGACTCTTTGCCTAGTGCCTGGTAAACAGTAGATACCCAAGACATTTGTTTTTGCTTGACCACATGAATCAGGGAATCTGCTACAGAGTGGACACATGCCTTGCCTCCTGTTTTGTTTTGTTGGCTTCCTCCTAACTTGGCAAAAGTCTGTGGCCTTGAAAAGAAGGGACTTGAGCTAAAAAACACTGAAGAGCATCTGTGCTCTGTGTACACAGCACTGTTTTGAAATTTCCTGTCCCTGCTTCAAAGAGTTTGACAGCAGCCAGAACCAACTGTTTGGTTAATGAAACCACAAAGGCTAAAGAAAAAAGAAACCAAACAACCTACAACTACCCTTGAAAATATTCAGTGTTCAGAACTGAATTCATTGCTCAGAAATCCTTTCATTATTCTGTTATTTGAGCACCTACTGTGTACCAGGTACTGTAGGGCAAGAAGATTAATCAAATACAGGTCCTATATTAGATGAGCTTACATTTCAATAAGTAAGAAATAGATGATAGATTATTATAGGTAGATAGATGATAGATAGATAGATAGATAGATAGATAGATAGATAGATAGATAGATAGACAGATAGATAGATAGATAGATAATTGGTCAATATAGCAGGTTCTAAAACAAAAGAATAAAAAGAGTTTTGTCAGAGTAGAGGGAGAAGCTAGATCATCAACCTCTGCCTGGGAGACAGGGGTGGGCTTCACAGAAGAAGGGCTGTCAGAGACCCTCCAATCCATCTATTAGAACCTAAAAAAGAGTGTAACGGAGAAGAGAAGAGGAAGAAATTCCAAATGTGTTCAATAAGAGGCAACACAGTATACAAGAACACACAACTGGAATTAAGGAAACTGCAGGCCAGATTGTGGGCAACGATGAATGAACCAAGGTAATGCCCTCCCTTCTGAAAGTCCAGAGGCTTCTGCTTTTTATGAGGAAGAGATATTTTGGGTGTGTACCTTTCATTTATAATCAGCCTGTACGTAAACTGTGAAGTACAACGGCCTTTGTCTTAGTTCTTGTATTTTCATCCCATTTCTGGATCTTCATACTATTTTTTGGCTACTCAGAGACCCCAAGAAGGAAGAACATAAAAAGTTTTACATTATTTTTCTTCAAATGGTGACTGAGAAATACCACATTTTTGTCAGAGAAAATAGAATTTGTTGTTTTAGGTGAATGGGGTGCATTTAGGTTTTAGGTGCATTAAATGGGGAGGTAATACAAGAAGTTTTAATCATAAACTCAATAAAACCTTTTGTTTTTCCTGCTTGCAATGATCAACATTTCTTACTCCCCAATGTAGAGGTTGTAATAAAATCCGGGGCACAAATTTGGCAAATCAGCAAGGCCCCTACTGTGTGGGTGGTATGGGATCTGCAACATAAGCCTCCAAATAGGTTTTTGAGGCAAGCCACAGATGGCGTGACAGCTCCAGTGCCGTCCACTGACCAGCCATGTTCTGAACATAAAATGTAAATAACAGTCTCTGTGATGACCAGAGAGTCCTTCTCTGGTATTCAAATGTCCTGCAGCCCACTTAGCAATATGGTCATCCAGCTCTTTGTGAATGTAACATAAAAATTTTGTTATTAAAAATTTCCAAATCAGTAGTCATTATTTTACCACTATGAAAACAACTGAGAATTGTTCCAGTCACTTGGAAAATAGAAAAAAAACTCAAGAATGCCAAGCACCCCTTACCTTAAAGTGAGGTGATAGGACACACTGAAACATTATAAAATCAGCCTGCCAGCATTTGCCTCTCACTCACCTACAAGATACATGGGGGAAGGTTAAGGGAATTGTTCCAGCGACTTTGAAGGTTCTCTGTATATTGGGCATTTTCCCCAATGGAAGTTGGGGGAAATTTCCCTGGGCTGGTCGGCAGAAGGTACTCCGTATTGTCATTGATCATATTCTCTGATGTATTTGTGGTTATTGTCCGCTGGGACAATAAAATGAGTGGTGATTGATTTCTTCAAGGGAAAGTTTAAGGAAAAAAAACCTGAGCTTGTGGTGTCATAAATTTAAAAATAAAGTAGAAACACCCATAAAAATGTGAGGGAAATGTGCAGGTATTAGACTTGATAAAGCAATGGGCCCCATCTGTGAGATTTGTGAGAAGAAAATAAAAATTGGAGCTTTCAACCACAGAGACATGAAGGTGAGAACAGTGACAATGAGAGCATATGGAAATGATATCTTTCGTCAAATCATCAAATGACTTTTCCTTCATCCCATTATTGCTTAAGACCTCAAAGCTAGGGAAAATTTCAAGGCCAAGGTCCTGCACACACCTCCTGGGGAGATAGTAGACTCCATACGCAGGACATACTATGGGATTATGATATTGGTTCTGCTAGCATTCACCTATCATGCCCATCCAAGCTACATCACAGGAAGATTGAAGAGAATGAGAGCAAGTAAATGAATGTTTGGAGAGAGTTGTCGGTGTTGTGTGTGTGGTGGGGGCAAAGGTGGGTGGGGGACTACAAGGATGGAAAGGAGGATGCTTCTCCAAAATGAGGGGACTTCATGACAGAGGGCGTGACAGTTATTCTGGAATTTTAAGGAGCTAAGGATTGGTATCGGACTCAGCCTGGAAAGTCTGAACGTATGAGGCTAAAAAAGGGATCTACATTTCTCCTGAAATGTAGGATCAGGGATTCCTGTGGAAGTAGGGCAAAGGATCTACTTTCCCCAGAAAATAGGACCAAAGGTATTAGATGAGAGCCAGGCTTAGGTGTCCCCACTGAGAAGAGACGTGACACAGCAGAGAGGTAAAATGCTGAAAGGCAGAGGGCCAAAAGGGGAGTCATAAACAACCAGCATGAAGAGGCAAGAGACAGCAGGTGGGACTCTCCAAAGAACACACATTATAAGAAAAAACAGAATCACTATTTAGCATCTTCTACAACATACGTCACTGTGTCAGTTATCAGTTTTTTCCCTGTCTCTTAGCCCTGAATGCACCCTTCAATATAGGCTCCGTGATGAAAAACAAAATTCCTTGAAGCATTTCTCCTTTAAAGTGAGAACAATGTTAAGCTTTCTCGGTAGAGGGTGCTGGAAGGACACTGCAGGAGGAAGAGGGTGTCCTGCAGTTCCCACCAAGGGTCAGGGGTGGGAGGCACGGGTGTGAGGTCATCTAGTAGAGCACCGCCCCCGCATTCATGAGCCCACAATGCAGTCCCTCAGTGACCGTGTAGCATCACCAGCCTGACCTTTCCGCAGCCCTCTCCAGCTGTACACCAGAGCCCCACTCAGCCCACACGCTCTAAAGGCCTCCCTCCTACACCTGCACTGGGACTCCCTCTACAAGCCCACACCCCTGGTTGCTGATCTCCTCCCATCCTGCTTGCACTCCAGGAGGTCGCCTATTACCTGCCAGCAACTCCCCATCAGCTCCAGACTGACCAAACCAGGAAACTTCTCTGCTATCCAGTAGGCTGAACCATTCCTTCTCCTGCAAGAAGGCCTGAACCCCTTTCAATCTGTCATACTTTGGGTACTCTCCCTCAGCCCTAGAGTGCCATATACTTTCCTTATACCTTATAGCTACTCTTTTATCATACTTAATAATTCTTTATATTAAATTTTCCCTGTTCAACCTACTGTGTAGTTTCTATCTCTCAGTTAGACCCAGACTGCTACTGTCATCGATACAATTCTATAATTACACAAACCAGATAAAACTTTCTGCCCTTACCTCTGTCCCCTTCCCAATCCCCTCTAACCCTGGAGAAGCCAGACCAGCCCAATGAGAGGATGTGGGGGGTGTGGTGGGAAGCAAAAGAGAAAGTTGATGAAATAAAGAAACCACAAGCTCCCTGCCCCACTGCAGGCTTCTTGAATCCCTGCAAACCTGGTTGAATATGCCTGTTAAATTTTCTTATTCTGAGATAATTTAGGGGATTTCAAAGAACTATTAGAATTGTACTCTGCTAACCGATATGCTACATGAACTGTCATTTTCACCACTACATCTTTTCAACTACTAGCAAAAAAGACTGTCAGTTCTCAATAATAAACTTTTTAATATTGTTGAGAGAATTGCTATGGTCAAAAACCAAAGAAGGTAGAAAGAAAAGATAATCAATATTTAGTCAGAGAAGAGAAAACTTATTCAGAAGTAGAAGTCTTAAACTGAACCAATTTCAAGCAAAACTGTTTTAAAAATTCAATCCCAAAGTGAAAGAAGTTATTATACACATTTTTTTCAGAGCATGAAATTTAATAAGCAAAGGTCCTCCTCTGACAAAGAATCATAAAATTTTACTAGGTTTAGGATATCCTCTGGTCCTTAACCCCTTTCCTGAAATTTCAACTCTCTCTGCAGCATCCCTGTAGCTTATTTTCAAACAACCAGGAACAGGTAACCCATCCCCTCCCAAAGGGAGCTCATCTCAATTTCAGAGAGCATAAATGTTCAAAAAGCACTTCCTTTAATTGAGTCCAGAGAAACACAAAAAGGTAAAGTCTCTTTTCTTCGTGACAGCTGAAGGTCATTATTATATCCCTGGAGATATATACCTTGGCAAGTCCAAAATACAAATATGGACAAGTTGATGGTTTATATCTCCTACATCCCGCTCCAAACCATCCTCCCCTGACATAGATAGACAGCACCCACTCCTCTCACCTCACCCTAAAATGCATTTGATTTCTTCTTTGATCTTGGATTTATTCTTTTTTCTTTCTTTTCAAGCATTTCCGAAGTCTTCTCTTAGATCCTTGTAAACTTCCTTCATTCAAAATGAGATACCCACACTCACTTCGCAAAACCTGTCTCCTGTCTATTTTCTCAAATCAAAGACACTGTCAACCTTTGACAACTACATTCTAATCAAACCTCAGGGAGAAAGGGTCTCTTTCTAATATTATGTGGACTGAGGTCCTGGATTCTAGAGATTCCATAACACCTATCATACGCGTCAAGACACCTGGGCATCAAGGAAAGATTTAAAAATAATCAGAGACACTAGCAAGTAGGTAGACAGCCCTTAGAGATCAGTGATTCCAACACAGGCCCTCTCTCGACATCTCAGAGTGAGAACATGGACTTCAGAATGAGATTAACTGTGTTAGAGCCCTTGGTTCATTACTTATAACTGTGATCCTAGGCAAATGCCTTAACTAAGTTTCAGTTTCCTCATCTACAAAGTTAGGATAATAATAGTACCTATCTCATAGGATTTTAATGAAGATTAAATAAGAAATAAAGTACCAGTGCAGAGCTCAAGAGTGTTAACTATCGGGAATATTCAAGATCGGGAAACTTGTTAGGCATTTAACTGGGACTTTGTCTTAAATCTCCCCATATGATATCTACACTATCTTTAGAAATGTGTGGTCTATTTTAAAAAACAAGATATATGGCCAGAAAAAATGACATTGGTCCTTGTTGTTTTTCCTTTGCAGGAGTGCTTCAGTTGCAGTTTAAAAGACTCATTAAAATTTCCCAAGGAAATGGCCCAGTCAGAAACGTGGTCTTGTGCTGTAAAATATGGCACATACAGTCCATAGTCCATCAAACTCTGAAATGGAATGAATCTTTAATGAACATAAACCTCCTTCATGAGCTTTCCCTCTTCCATCTTGGTCTCTTTAAAATGTAATTGTTAGAAGAAAAACCTGTTGGTTTAGATCTTTCTTTGTATTAAATGGCTTCACATGTTTTGCCTCAAATAAAAAATCAGGGTCTGTACAATAGCAGTAAATTCCTTAGACTTCTCTGACCTTTTCAACATTTTTATCCTTCTTATTTTTCACAGTTTGGCAGTTTATGAAACATTTATTTAACACCTACTCTATGCTAGGCACTGTGCTAGCTAATGGTTCAGGTACAGCCACTCATCTGGAAGAGTCACGGTTATGTGGGGGTTGGAGGGTGATGTCGTGAAAAAGCAGAGAAGGTTTTGGTTGCTTATTTCACCTTTTTTGGCCATTTTGACCAAATTAGCTATGTTATCATTAAGACAGTGTTCTTTCTTATTTGAAGTTATCCTTAGCAAGCCCTAAATAAAAATGTTACATTCTAAAAGAGACTACTGTACTATATTATAGTTTTAGTTTGAAAACCACGTACAACTTCTGAAATATGTCATCTGATTTACTTCAATTCTACAAACACTTGAACCCCCACTAAGTGCAAGGCCTTGTGCTAGGTGCTACACTTCTTCTTTGAGGCTGCACATTATTTGGTACAAAGACAGACTGAAAGTATTTTTATTGATCTGATTAACAGATTGTAAACCCCAACACAGGTTTAAATAATATGGGATTCACACTTTGCACTCAAGAATTTTTCCATCTAATGACGGAGATGACACAAATAACAGCAAAACAAGACAAACTTACACAAGTGCTAAATTATGGCATATGCAAATAGCTACGCAAAAGGAAACAAATGAATTTTATTTAGTTAATCAAGGAAGTCTTCCTAAAGCAAGTGACGTCTGAAACAGGCCTCAAAGGTTGAAAAGAATAGACAAGTCCATGTTGGTAAAAACTTCTGGGCAAGAGGAATAGAATATAAGCTCATGATCTTGAAAGTATTTGGGACTAGTGGATGAACTAGTGGGAGGAGATGATACCCTTACAGGAACCCAGACCCCAGACCTTAATGTAATAGATCTATTTATCTTTGGGTACCTGAAACCTCTCATATCTGTCATCTGCCCCATAGTAAATAATGAAGGGAAGGAAAATAGGTTAGCTAGGAAGAGAGGGAGGGATGGAAGGAGAGAAGGAAATAGAGAGGGAAGATACCAAGAATAAGCACCAATCAGAACAGATGTATCAGAAATGTTGACTTTCTTTGAATCCTGGTTCAAACAAATCAACTTGAAAAAAGAAAAGAAAATAAATACGAGTATCTGAGAAATATGAACACTGACTATACAAAATGATTTTAAGGAATTGTTAATTTTTATTTATGATAATAGTACTGTGGTTATGTTTTAAAGTCCTTGTCATAGAGATTCATGCTGAAGTATCTATAGATGAAATAATATAATGTTGGGAAGTACTTCAAAATAATACAATGGGGGAGGGCAAAAAGGGGGTGGCGGAATACACGAAACTATACTGATTGTGTATCGATGACTGTTGAAATGGTTGATGGACACATGGAGGCTCAAAATATATTTTCTTTACTTATGAATAAGTTTGAAATTTTATGTAACAAATGTTAACAAAAAAGAATAAATGTCTTTAGAAGACTTTTGATAGAAAAAGTTCTACAGTAAGTTCTGTAGTAAAATAAGAATTTCTACAATAATTTTTCACCATGAGAAACTTTCTCTCATATAAATGATACCAGAAGAACTTATTCTTATCTGTAATATTTTATTTTTATAACAACACTTTGATGTATTTTTTACATGATAAACATTTAATTTTAGAAAATAAAATATGCTATCTGAAGTTAACTGTCATATCACCTTTTCTCCAAAATATTCCTCTACTTTCTTTACATATATTTTAAATTCATAGATAATTAAACTATATTTTGGCCATAGTCAATAATGTTCACTCAATAAATATTTATTCAATGCTTCCTACATGTCAGGTACCTGCACCATGTATGAATAGTGTAGCTCTTACCCATAAGGAATCCATCACACAATGGAAGAGCTTAGTGTCTATTGGTCAATTATAGATTTGCTTATTTTAATGGCTAGATTGAGCATGCCCCTAGATTCTTACCCCTCTAACCTGAAAAGACAACACTAACAGAGGTTAGTTCTCAGAATCAAATGACTGTCATCTTTTAGTGAAACTCATGGACAGCAGTCAGTCAATCAGTTATCTAGAGAAACTTCTGAAAGCATGTAGATGGTAATTTCAACCTAAAAGTAAGATATAGTTTAATGGCCTTTAAAGAGATAGTTTTAGAAACATTTAGGATATTTCTTAGGTGGCTTTTATGTGAAAGGTGGTGTTTTAGGTCTGACCAACTCAAATAGACATCCATACAGAGACCAAAAATTAAACACTAAAGAATGCCACTTTTCTAATTTAATTTTGACAGCTTTGGAAAAGTTTATGGTTTTAGTTCAAGTATATTGAGGGGAAAAATGTTCACATTCTTTCTAAAAGAAAGAATAAAAATAAAGCCTTTCAAAATCCTATTGTTCCACTTATTCCAAATCCTATATACGGAATTACAGAATTTAATGGCATGTCCCTGGCTCCTTGCCTGTCTTTTTCTCCTCCCTTAGGAGACAATAACCTGGGATATTTTAGGTAAAAAAAAAAAAATTGTCCTTCAGCTTATTAATTTGGAGGCACCACAATTCAGAGTGATTCATTGCAGCTGTGAATAAGGAATGTCACTGAAATAGTTAGATGGCTTGAACCACTTTAGAAATTAATAGACTGACTGTGATATACTGGTGCCTCTTTCATGCATCTATAATTGGAGTGCCAATTTATTTCCAATCATTTCAAGCACTGTAATTATAGAGCATCATCTTGCCTGTTTAACATTCATATGGGAAGCTGTCATATGAATGCTGGCCAGAGACCAATATTTTGCAACTGAGATACATGAACAAAATATAAGGAAATAGAAAAAGGTCTGGTTTGTTTTTCAAGGCCTGAGCCTTGGTCAAGGTGGGCAGAATTAAATGAGGCAGTAGAGCTGCTAATGGATTTTTAAATCATAAAAGTTTCTTTTAAACATATCATTATTCAATATGTGGAGAGAAGAAAAGCAAAGAATGACAACAGGCAATTGTTGCACTGACTCAATGATGACATTTCAATAGGCATTCTTTGAGCATCTTACTATGTGCCAGGCATTCTGCTAGACACTGGAGATATTGAGATACAAATGAAACAACACCCACACACACGTATTCAGAACAATGTTAACGTCGTGAGAGGTGGTTACGTACTGCACACTGGGAGGGTACTTTCAAAATGGTATCTGCTAGATACTATTGTTTTCATTTCAAATCTGCTGATGCAAAGGCATAGACTACACAAAATTTTACTAAAATGCTCTCATAATTCTGGAAATGAAAAATAGTTTAAAACTTCTGGTTCAAAAAAAGTTTTAACAAAAGAAATATGTAGATGCACTTATAAGCACTACTGCAGTCTTATGGTCCCCTCACCTGCTCCCATAATAACACCTTGTCTTAACCTCTGTTAAGACACTTACATTACCTCCACTTCACACAACTCTAAAGCAAGGCAAGGAACATGTTTTAACCATTGGGGTAGCCTCAATGCCAGTCATAGCACCAGGAACACACTAGGAACTCAATAACTGTTTTTCCAAAACCTGAATTAATAAGAGCAGGAATGAAATTCCCTTTTGTAACACCCCATTCACATTTATCAGTTTCTTTCCATCCCATTTCTACCACTTAGGCTTAATTATTTTCTATTCTCTACCTAGATTCTAGTGAAGGATTAAATCTTCCCAAATTATCTTTATGCATGCCACAAAACTTCCTCCAAAGCTTTTGATTATTCATCAAATGAAAAATAAAATATCATCTCTTAGCTTGGTATTCAGAGCCCTTCACCATTCATTTATGATCTGCTTCTGTAACCTTATTCCTACTATTATGGAATGAATGTTGTTCTGTAAAAAGTAATTAGGGGCCAGCCCGTGGGGTTAAGTTCACATCACTTCAGCAGCCCAGGGTGCGCAGGTTTGGATCCCGGGCTCGGACCTATACACTGCTCATCAAGCCATGCTGCGAGGCATCCCGTATATAAGGTACAGGAAGATTGACACAGATATTAGCTCAGTGACAATCTTCCTCAAGCAAAAAAGAGAAGGATTGGCAACGGTTGTTAGCTCAGGGCCAATCTTCCTCACACCCACAAAAAAAGCAATTAATAAATATTAATATAAGTTATGAGATTTGCAAAATTTGAATTTCAATTCATCAAATATTAAGCACCAATTTAAGTGCCAGTTTTTATACTCATTATGAAAGTTATAATTATGGGAATTTTATGGGCACATAAAAATTATAATAATGATAGCTGTTTTAACAGTGAGTTAGAAAATAATTATATGTTATTAAATCAATAAGAAAAGAGAAAACTTATATGAGAAGATATGAAATAGAAAAGATTGCCAGAGGATAGGCAGAATGGGGGAAAAAAAGAATCTTAACCAAACTGCATAGCCAAAGCTCTCACACCTCCACAGGAACAATAAGATTGACTAAGCGCTCTGGGCCTGATTGTGACAACTGAGAAGACAGTACAACCTTTCCTTTGAACTTGACTGATAATCATTGATCTGTGTGAGCTTTCCAGCGCTGAGCCATTAACATTGACTAGGTAGTGGTAGATTTATGTGGGTAATTGGAACACTGATTTTGATATCAATTTATATGAGGAATTTTATTATTACCATTAGTAAAGCACAATGGCAATTATGAACTATGATTAATATGAGTAAATCTATAATTGAACTAATGCTGATGGTCTAAGTAGAAAAGAAAGCCTGAAGTTATAAATTTGCCATGAAGAGGGAAGAAAAAGGAAACTAACAATTATTTAGTCCCCGGCATGTACCCCCAACTCTGCTAGATACTTTGCATACATTATTTCACTTTATCCTCACAAAAATCCTAAAATCAGTATTATTATCAGAAATGAATAAAAGAGCTCAGCAAAGTTAAATAATTTGCCCAAGGTCAATCAGTTAGTAGATTCAAAGCTGGGATTTAAACCCAAGTGTATCAGAATCAAAAGTTATATGTCTTTCATTTCACTAAATCTTACCTGGGAGAAAAACGAAAAACAACTGAGCAAAGAAGATATAAAGTGAAATTTAGAAATCTCACATTTCATGCAATAGTGAATTTGAGGAGTAAAGTATTTTATAGAGAGGAACCTTGAAAGGAACACCTTCACATGGACCATGCAGCCATTGACACTACCACTGAAGCTTCCAACTCTTCCACTGTGACGACAACTGGCCCCTCTGAATGAGCTTTGATAAAGATGAACTATCAATGCAGAAGGGGCAATCTTGTGATGAGACATGGATGTGAGAGTGAATGCACCTATGGACAAAAAACAAGTGAAGAAACAACTGTTGAAAACCAGAATTCTAAATACTTCTGTCCTTTAATCTAAGCCCTCTTCTTCAAGGCTTTGCATTCCTGAAAAGATATATATATATATTAGAGTTTTACTTTTTTACTTGACATGTACACATTAGATAGTCTAATATTCCAAAACAGAGAAGAACTAATAGGGCATAAAGTGTCTTTGGGCACAAACATAGACTGTGTAAAAAAAGAAAAAGACAAGATAAGAACATAGTAGTTACTTGTACTTTTAAAAAGTATTAAAAAGTGGTAGTTCCTGTGTTTACCATAAAAAATTCTATTTAAAACAATCCTTATTTTAAAAATTGCATACGATTGGGAGAGAGAACATCCTTAATAATATTCCACCAAGATGTCTATTACGTCTCTCATGCTATATTGTTAACACGCTACGATAATATGGGAGGATGAATAAATAAATGACCACATTTAGATTGTTAATTAACACCTTTGTATCCAAGTGGATTACAAATATGCCTGTTTGATTCTTTGCTGATCAATTTTTTTAAATCAACCACTGGAAAAAAATCCAGAAGACAAGATTATCAAATCAAATTAGGAGGATGCTTCTGAGGACAATAGAATCAAACAACTCAGCAGCCTTGTAAGACAGGCCAAATTACCATGATAAAATTTAATGATGATAAATGTAAACAATCCACTGAGACTCTAAAAGTCAAATACACAAGTACATGATGATTAAGATATTAAGTAATTTCCATTTACATATAAAAGGCCTGGACAAAAGCTGACAGTAAGCTCAATATGAGTCAATATTGTGACATTAAAACACCTAATTTAATCTTAGGCTGCAGTACTGGAAGTGTAGGATCCAAAAAGAAGAAATGACAGTCTCCCCTGTACTTGGTGCTGATCACACGTGAAGTATTATTTCCACTTGTGAACAGAAGATTAAGTGAGGCACATTGAAAACAACACCTAGAGACAAGGTCGAAGGACAAATAACTGAAGAATGCCTAAGAAAAATACTAAAGCTGTCTTCACCTGTTAGAAATACTGCAACGTGGAAGCCAGGTCACCCAGTGGCAGAGAGCAGACCTAAGACTAAAGAGGGTATGAAGTGAAATTCGGACATCTCACATTCTCATGTAACAGTAAATTTGAGGAGAAAGTATTTTATAGTGAGCAACTTTGAAAGGAAAACTTCACAGGGACCTTGCATCCACTGACATTAGTGAGGGAAAGCGACACATTTCAAGGGAGGCATCCGCACAGCTCCACAACCGCAGGTTTCCCTCACCTGGGCGGGGCCTGCCCTAGTAAGCTAACCCCCTTGTGGAGAGCAGTCCGGAATAACCCTTTCTGCAGGCAGGCAGGAGGTCCATATATTCTACTGAGAAGCTGGGATGTTAGAACAGGTCTGAGAATGGGGTAAGGAAGCTTACTACTCTGGAAGCAAAGGAAGTCTCGGTAGCTTTCCTCACACTTCACAAGTGTGGGATTTTTGCTAGCCTGTTCTCAGGTTCACGCATAGATACATTTCCCTCAGCTATCGTTCTTCAAACCCTCCTAGATCATATCGGACCCAAAACTTCCCTGAGAGGCCTTCAGTCTGCCCAGGATTATATCCAAAGAAGAATACCAGCCCCTGTGTTTTAGATTCGCTGCAAACCTATCAGAGAATTTTCACTACCTTCCCCGATCCCTTGCCAAGGTTTTGAACTGAATCCCCTAAAGTCTACCTCCCTCTCCCCACTCCACCCCGGGCTCCAGCCTCCTCCACACACCAGAAAAATTTTCTACTTCCTGTGTGACAGGAACTTGCTTGTGTCAAATCTTTCCTTCTCTTAATCTATGATTTTGTTTGTTTGTTTAGAAGAAAAATAAAACAGGCAAGTGAAAATAATTTTTATTTTAATTTTGTCTTCATTGCATTTTCTCGTTAAGGATTTTTAAACTCAAGTCCAAGCAATGGCTCACCGCACTCTTGATTGTGTTCTATCTTTGCAGTAAACCAATGAATACTATTGATTCGATGAGTGGGTGAGCGGCTATGTGAAAGCAGGAATTAGGGATTACTAGAAATATGGCATAAATATTTGTATTATATACAGGGATTGAATTGTATCACATGTTTTTCTCTACATATATTGAGGTGATCACAAGGCTTTTGTTATTTATATAAACATGGTCAATTACATTAACTGATTTTTGAGATATTAAGCCAACTTTACATTCCTAAAATAAATCCCATATCACCATGATGTATTATCTTTTTTATGTATTACTAATCTCAATTTATTATTCAGTTTAGGATTTTTGCCTCTGTGTTCATTTTTTCTTAATTCTTACAACACAATGTACATCTGGTTTTGTTATTCCCCTTTCATAGATGAGGGATCTGAAGCTTACAGAGGTTATTAATCAATTTACTCAAGGTCACACAGCAAGCAAATGTAGTACTTGGATTTTAATCCAGATTTGTCTGATTCCAAAACTAAGGCTCTTTCCACTATATTACACACCAGCCAGCATTTTTCTGGTTCTAGAAATGTCAAGGATGAATCAAGGGCCGATTCTTTACTCAAGACACTGACCGCATGCCCCAATTCTATTTTCATCGTGTGTTCTTACAAGATGGTGGTACATGTCAAATGAATTGAAAGGCAGAATGGTTAATGCACGAAGCAGACAATGGACTTTTGAATTCTGGCTCTGTCCCTTACTAGCCATGTGATATTAGCCTCAATGAGCCTCAATTTTCTTGTCTAAAAAAATGAAGCTAAGACTTCTAGTTTCCAGTCTAGTATATAAGAAGCTCAGAAGTCATCACTCCATCCTAACAACAAATAAAAAACTGAACAAACTGAAAAATCATCGACTTTCCTTAGATGAATCAGAAAAGTAAAGTCAAAGGGAAAACCACTGCCCCCTTAATTGGAGAGACAGTAAAGTGGATACAGAGTATCACAACTTAGCAGAGTAGAAACTCTCCAGCAGAAACCTTCACTGGAACCAGCAATGGGTAGGAAAACCTGAATTGTAATCAATTAAACGGTGGAGGCTCAGAGTGCACAAGCCTGAGAGATAAAAACTCCAGGGCGGGTACCTTAGTCCATTCCGGCCGCTATAACAAAATGCTATAGACTGGGTAGATTATGAACAATAGAAATTTATTTCTCACAGTTCTGAAGGCTGGAAATCCAAGATCAGGGTGGCAGCATGATTAAGTTCTGGTGAGAACCCTCTTCTGGGTTGCAGGCCACTGAATTCTTGCTATGTCCTCACATGGTGGACTAAGGAGCAGACTGGGATCTTTAGTAGAGGAGCATAATCTCATTCATGAGGGCTCCACCCTCATGACTTAATTACCACCCTAAAACCCCATCTTCTAACATCATCACATTGGGCATTAGGATTCCAACATGTGAATTTGGGGAGACACAAACATTCAGACCATAGCGGGGCTGAGTCTTGGGGAGGGGTAAACTTTTATGAATCTTATCTCCAGGAAATCTACCAGGTTCTCATAATGAAGATCAGAGAAAAATCCCCTCCTGCTTGAGGCAGGGGGAGGGGAAAAGTAACCATTTTGAAACATGCTAGAGCATTCAATTCTTCTTAACAAGGCCTGCTCTGAGGAAAAACTATTTGACCAGACTTTAAACTGTTGGGGTTTTATCAGAGCATACCTGACCTGAGGAAAGAGAAATACCCAACTCCAGCCCACTCTAGCCATCCATGTGGGGAAAGGGAAATACCCAACTCCAGCCAACTCAAGCCATCCTGATCCAACTAAGTGAGGGAAAAACTGAGAAGCATTTGTGAAATTTACAAGGAGTGTAGGCTCTTTAAAAGACTGAGACTTAATCTTAGGACTGTAGACTGCTTCCCCTCCACCCACATCTTACCAGAGCACTACTAAAGGACAATTTACGACAATTTCTTTCACCCAGTACATTAGGCTCAGCTTTCGACAACAAATTACAAGGCATACTAAAAGGTAAAAAGACCCAGTTTGAAGAGAAAGAGCAAACGTCAGAACCAGACACAGACATGGCATGGATGCTGGAATTATCAGACCAAGAATTTAAAACAACTATGATTAATTTACTAATGGCTCTAATGGATAAAGTAGACAAAGTGCAATAACAGATGGGCAATGTAAGCAGAGAAATGGCAATTCTAAGATGAATCAAAAAGGAATGCTGGTGATCAAAAACACTGTAACAGAAATGAAGAATGACTTTGATGGGCTCATTAGGAAACGGCAAAGGAAAAAATATCTACCTTGAGAATATGTCAATAGAAACTTCCAAAACAGAAAAGCAAAGGCAAAAAAGACTGAAAAAAAAAGAACAGATTATCCAAGAACTGTAGGACAAATACAAAAGGTATAACACTGTCTCCCCACAGTGTTTAGCAGCACAACACAGTGAAAAGATAATATGCTTTCAAGTTTGACAGACCTGTACCTTCCTGCGTGACCTTGGGTACACTTCTCTGAGCCTTCGTTTCCTTATTTGCAAGCTGATGATAATAAGACCTATTCCATTAGAGCTCCATGAACATTAAAGAAGAAATAACATGGTTGAGTTATATTCAATATTCATTATTTTTTCCTGTATAAATTAAAATCAGAGGACCTTCAGGGATTTTTTTTTTCCAGATAGGTGAACAAGGAGAGAGCTGAATGATTATCCCCAAGGGTGCAGTCAAGAGAAGACAGTTTTCAAAAAAATAGGTGATTAGGTCGAGTTCCTGAGGTCATAAGGTCAGAAGAACAGGGTACAGATAAAGAAATGTTCATCTGGTTAGTGGCCTACAATATGATCTTCCAACACAGAGATAACAATTTAAGCATTCATTAACAATAGCATTAATGACAGCAAAATTAAGCATTAAGAATTTCTAATTCAAGAGTTTGGGTGATTTGAGTCACTTCCTATAATAATACCTGAACAATAATCCCATGTATATCCAGGTTCTAATCCCCCGGACATGTGAATGTTATGGTATATGGCAAGAGGAACTCTGTAGAAGTAATTAAATTAAGGATTTTGAGATGAGGAAATTAATCTGGATTATCTAGGTAGACCCTAAATGTAATCTTAACCAGTTTTATAAAACGAAGGTTCGACAACACAAGAGGAGATGGCAATGTGATGATAAAAGCACAGATGGGAGTGATGTGCTTTGAAAATGGAGGAAGGAATCACAAGTCAAAAAACAAAGACTAGAAGCTTAAAAAGGCAAGGAAATACTTTCTCCCCTCCAGAGCCTTCAGTCCTGCCTAAACCTTGACTTTTAGTCCAGTGAAACTGATTTCAGATTTCTGACCTCCAGAACTGCAAGAGAATAAATTTGTGTTATTTTAAGCCATAAGTATTTGTTACAGTGGCAACAGAAAACTAATACACATCTCATTTTAGAACATGGTTCTAAGACAATGAAACATAAAATCCAACAAGCAAAGCAAAGCAATGGTAATTGGAGATACCCATTTGGGGACTTAAGAGATTATGAACTCTGGCTTGATCATGCAGATGTCTCAGAACAGAAAGAATATTCCCAACTGGCAGTTAAGTACTGAGTGGGACACCCTGATAGGTCCTGCATTACCTAAAGACAAGAGAGGATGCTCTGTAAAGTTAGCCAGTGATATATAATTGATTTCATTTGTTTTAGCTGGAGTTTAATTCGAATTGTCTACATCAATCGAAGAGCTCATATTGAATACCTTTAAAATTTAAATGCACCTCCTGTGTACCCTCCAGGTTTTTAAAACCTGAGATGAATATTGTTCTTTTATCTGTTTGCAATGAAAGGTACAGACAATGAATTTGGGATTTTATGGCTTGAGGTTAAAATATGGTTTGCATGTGCAAATATTAAAAGCCAGTTAAATCTATTCACTTTTCCTCAAGGGAATGCTTGTCTTGTAAGTAACAGCTGCTTTGCACCAATGTTCAAGGCCCACCATTGAAACCGAGAAAGAGGAGTTAAAATTTCCCTGGATTAGGGTGAAACCCTGCCTTGTACCCACAAGGTTAACGTGGAAAACAAAGTAACAAAAGTTTCTGAGCTTGCTTTGCAGAACAGCAGGAAGACCACTCATACAAGAGTAGCTTGCTGACAGGCCCCTCGCCTGACTAAGTATCTTGCAGGAGCATTGAGAAGCTAAAATGACCTATTGTAAACTTTAGACATCACAGACTAAAACTCCACCACACGCAACACATAGAACTGCCCCAAATTTGCACATGTGATGTGTGAAGAAATATGAAAAACAGTCATGTGTGTGCAGAGGACTCTTAGAACTTCAGCTCCCAAGGCCACATGCTCCCCCTCTCCTCCCTCAAACCCCAGATAAAAACCCCTACCTTTTTCCCTATGAGGAGGTGGACCTGAGTTTTAACTCCCATCTACTCGTCTGGCTGTCTCTCAATAATAAACTTCTTTCCTTGCCACAAGCCCCAAGTTCCAGTTATTGCCCTCCTGTGCAGCGGGTAAATGAACTTGTGTTTGTATTTGGTAACACCATGATCTGAAATCTACCTCATCTCACTCTGCTTGGTATCCTATACCCTAGACTTTCCAAATAGTTGCAGTTCCTGAAATGAACCCTGCATTTCTTGTTTCCATATCTTTGCAAGTACTGTGCTTCCTCCTTGAAATTTTTCTTTTGTCTCTCTTAACACCTGATTAGTGGAATAGAGGATGCCTACTCATTCTTGAGACCCCAAACACGAAATGTCACAAACTCCATGAGGCTTCTCTGAACTGGAGTTCAATATTCCCTCCTTTGTGTCCCACTGTATACCACACACATTGTTGACTTCTTCTTCTCCTCCACTTACTGCTATGGATTGTCTGAGCACTACCGGCCAATAGGAAGGGGCAGAGAGAGAAGTCTAAGAAGAAGGTTACCACATGTAGGAGTGAAACATGTACATTTCTAGTAGTATAGAAAAACGCACTTAATGAAGGATAACACTAATCGGTCCAGCCATGTATGTTCTTGATCCCTTCATTCATGTGGTCTACTGTTCTACCAGTAGGTATCATTGTTTGGTTTCTTTCTCCACAAAATTTGACTAACATCTACATTTCTTTTTTTTTTTTTCATATTTACTAACAATTCATTTTATTTCTGCTAACTAATATTGACAGTTCCCCCCCCATAAAATAGATTTCCCCACTGAAGTCTTCCTTTGATCAAACTGCACACTCAACATTCTTCTAGCTTTATATATGTATTTCAAAATTTTTCACCTTTCTTTAACAAAAATCTTACCTTATTACTTTCCATATCCATATGTTCTGATCAGAATTCTTCCCATTTCTCATTTGCCCATCATTTGTGATTGATAACCTAATTGTTGGTCTAAACTCCAGCATAATACTCACAGCATTTAGGTTGGTCCACATATAGCATTTGTATGAATAATATTGGAAAACTCATCTTTAGCCCATCTTATGTTACCTTTCCTATTTTTGTTTTATCATGAATTCATGGATCATTCAAAAGATTCAATTAAATTCTATTGACTGTAATCATTGCTTCAGAATCACAATACTCAAGTTATTATTATTTGGCCACTAGGAGTCCTCCTTTCAGGATGATTTTTTTCCCCTCAAACACAAGATGGACTCACAGTCATCTTGATATTCTGCTTGAAGATGTGAAATTAACACATGAGATGTAGTTCTTTTTAGTAGAAAATGGTATTACTGGCCAAAATCCATGGACCAACCAGAGGTGCACACGACATTGTTCCACCATTCTACCATTACTGGCAGGAAGCTGGAGTAACAGAGGGGAGCCTAGTGAAACCTCTTAGTGACAGAGGAGAGATTCCTTATAAGGATAAAGTGAGTTCATAAGTTTAAGTTGATGTTTCAAATAAATTTCTATTTATTTTTACTTTGTTTCAGAATAAGAGTGTGTAAAATCCATTTCATCCTTTTAGAAGCCTGCAGGTTTGTCTATTAATATAGGTGTTCCATCCTATAGAGCAGTGGTGATGGTTTCATGGATGTATACATATCCCCAGACTCATTGAGTTGAATATATCAAATATGTATAGCTTTTTACATGTGAATCACACCTCAATAAAGTTTTTAAAGAAATTAAAAAAAAAATCTCTGGGTTGACAGAAAGGTTCTATAGTATAGAACAATATCATCCAAGACAGCAGCCACTCACCACATGTGGTTATTGAGCACGTGAAATGTGGCTACTGCAAATGAAATGAGGAAGTGAATTTTTTATTTTATGTAATTTTAACTAATTCCAACTTAATTAACCACTTCTGGGTAGTGGCTACTGTACTGGACAACACAGCTATAGAAGATCATCAAACAAAATTATGGGGTTAAAAAGTCTTCCTTTTCTTTTACTTCTTCCTTCTTGACTTGCAGCCTATCTCCAGAGTGGATAGATCCAGCTTTCCCTGAGCACAGCACCAACTACCTGAAAACAGAGAAAATTATATCTCCAATACCACCCTCCCCCAGAGAAACACTAGGTGATATAAACACACAGATCATTTAGCACCTCAAATTATGTTGCCATGCACTTAGTAAAGAATAACAATAGGGGCTGGCCTGGTGGTGTAGTGGTTAGGTTCACACGCTCCACTTCGGTGGCCCGGGGTTCGCAGGTTCTGATCCTGGACGTGGACCCACGCACCTCTCATCAAACCATCCTGTGGCAGGCGTCCCACACATAAAGTAGAGGAAGATGGGCATAGATTTTAGCCCTGCAAAATCTCTTTTTTTCCTCAGCAAAAAAAAAAATGAGTAACGATAAACATTGTATTTTGAGATTAATCTAACTTTCTTGTCTAGCTCTTTTTTATTTGAAATACATTAGCTTACTATATTTTATTATGTTATATATTTTATTAAATACAACATAATTGTCCACTCCTTTGTTACAGTCATTTCACATTGATTCCCAACATTTTAAAAGCTTTAAGAACCAAAATGTTTAATACCCACAATGTTGCAAAATTATAATTTTCTTAGTGGAGAGTATGAATTGTCAGGAAAACTGAGACTACAAAACAAGAGGAATTTGAAAAATGCTGACAGTTTAGAGGTGGTGGTAGGTTAAGGAAGGCTCTGACTTCATTGATTGTTTCCCAAAAGATATTTTTTTTAAAAGTTGGTTTCAAGTCAAGATTTTTAACTGTTAATATTTTATTCTAAAATGTGTCTGTTAATTCTTTCTTCTTGCAGGCAACAAGGAGTCTTGCATTTCTCATATGCACAAACACTGGGAACTAGTTGGATTAAAAATTATTGTTTAGTGGTTTCATCATTGACTTAAGTGGGGATATAGCAATTTCACTGATAAATTGTGAAACATCATCTAACTGAACTTTATTTATGAAATGTGTGTGATAATTGTGGTTGCATGTGTGAAAATTTAAAAATTAAGAGATTTATCACTTTCAAGAAGACTCGTAATTCCCTAAAATACTTAATTGAGATGATCTTAGTACAATTCAAGGAGAATATTTTCATATATTAAGCTCTATTTGATATCACAATATTTTATGTTTCAAACACACATTTGTATTGTGAATGACAAATTTGCTGAATTAAAGCTAATAGAGAGTAGGAGTCAGTGGACAAGAAGAAAATATACCCAGAACAATAATGATCAGAGTCTTTCTCAAAACTTTGGTTTCAGAAGGGGAAAAATAATCTTTTGGATCATTTTAAAGTTTAGCTGTGAGGTTATCACTGTCTGCCCTTGAGCTTCTTCGTCTCTTCCTCCACTCTGACCTCCTCCATGAGGACCAGTAGTCCTGAGTCTGGGAGGCAGAGCTCAAGGAATCTGCCAGAACATCTACTTTATGGTTTGTAAATTACATTCCTGTTCTCATGGACACTGGCGGAGACACTACCCCAGCTAGTTGTTCACTCTGGGTTGATGACTACATCCTTCAGAGGAGGTCCAGACCATCAGAGCCTCCATAAAAATTGTAGTCACTCTCCCCCAAAGGAGACATTCCTTTCTCAGTTGGTTCTCCTAGGCTTTCTCTTGGATTCAGCTCAAGATCCTCTTGAAACTGATTAGGTGGCTACTAGGCTTACAAAGATGCTGCCAGCTGTAGTAATCCCTGGCTTTCTCATCCTACAGTAATTTTTGACTCATTCTAGTTATCATCTTGTCCAAACCTTGCAGACAGATCCCACTGCCTTACTGCCAGCCATCCCTACCACCATCCATGTATTGGAGACTCTTTCTACTCTCTCAAAGATAATTCCAAATCTATCCACTAAATTCATCCTTGACAATTTCTGTATAGACATGAAAAGTCACATGCATTTCCAAAACCAAATCTGCATTAAATCAAACATACATGGCTTGAGAGAGAGTATTCCTGTGAGAATTCCAGATGGATTCATTCCCGAAGTATCTGCATTCAACTCAACTGCATCTGCTGCAGCTCAGGTTAGTTGAGCTGGGATAACAGGCTCAGCGATCAGCTCACACCCTACTCAAATACCAAGTCATTTATTCCAGGTTCTAACCATACATACCTAGTCAGATGAGTTCAGCCTTCCAGGACCAAAGTAAGGGACAAAGGGATCAATATAAATAACAGGCTGCTAAAACCAATGATTTCCCAAACAAATTATACAGGAGTAACATTCCAGAACTGTTTAGTTCTTTTGTATTAAATCCACTCCAGGTACCAACTTCAATGGGGAGAATAGGCAAGAGCACATAAATATACATTTTACCTAACTTATTAACTCTCCATGTAACCAAACCAGCAAGAGAAATAACAATTAAGTACCATTCACAGAAGCCCTCCAATGGTCAAACAAAATTTAATCTTTTAATATATAATTCAAATTTTTCTCTGTCAATAGTTCATGGCAAGTCTCTCCTAAATCTTCCTCAGACTTTCCCCAAAGGAGTGCTACCTGTAACACATGAGACTCCCCTCTCTTGTATTTTTCATTTGCACCTAATTTATCTCATTATAATATTATTATTATTATAAGTTGGAGGGCCCAGGGCCAGGGCAATCAGAAATAGTGTACGGCAATCCAGGGATTATGGAATTCTTAACTCTAGTTAGTGAAACTCTGTGATCTTGTTCCCTTCATACAGTTTAAAGAATACAAGACATCCCGCCAGCTTTGTTCTTCTCTGTCTTTCTACTAGGTCTTGTCACCCGGTTCATTTTTCTTAATTCATTTTATTTCTACGAGGTAAATTTAATGCCCTTCGTTCCTACTACAAAAATGATTCCCTCTCTCTTCCTCACTAATTGATAGAGTACAGTCAACTTCTATCTCCAACTGAACATCTGTTACAAAATGTTTTTTGTGTGTTACTGGTCTAGGAACAGCTTGAAAACAAGGATCACGCATTATTCTTTTTATATAAATAGAATAATGTTCAACATAATGTTCAAAAATATTTTTAATGTACTAATTAATTAAATGACCAATTTTCTAGAACTATGGGAGTGGATATAGTGGTAGTCAAAGACCCTAATGTGAAATTTATAATAGGTACAATATTTTCACAGTCCACCAACTCAGGGATACAAAAATTAAATTTTACTTTTTCACTTCTGAACTTGATTTTTATCTCAAATCCCCATTTGACTGAAGGTGAAGAATGACCTTTTGTCCAGCTCTTGTCACTTTTACCCCCAGCAATGAATTTGGGATTCGAATGGCAATTCGAGATTTCCTCCACCCATTTTGCTCTGAGTTGCATCTTAGTTGTAAGAGAAATGGGTGAGGGACTTTCAAATATCAAGGCTTTGGGGGCAAATAGTGTCTGGACCTGGATATATTCTGTCCACATGAATGTTCAGAGATATAGACAATCTAATCTGGATTTTGGCTGTTGTCATCTGCTTACTCTGGCATCTGCAGAGATGTCTGCATTTGCACGTGGTCAATGGTCATTAAGTTCACCTTGGCATTGAACTCTTCCCCTTGTCCTGACTAAGAACACTCTATAAGGCCCAGCAAACCTTAACAGCACACGTCTGCTCTATAGGGGCTGCACCAAGTGGGGGGGTGTGGCAGGGACAGCACTGTGAAGGGCCCCTTCATGCAAACAGTCACCAGCATCTAACGACATTCCTTTCCTCTTAGGTGCACGAGAAAGAACCAGTCAGGAGACAATAGTAGATGTTTCAAGGTGAAAAACATCTCTGTACAATGAGGCAGGTTGAACAAACTTCCAATCTCTTCCCATTTCTCCGTTTCTAACTGCTCTTGTTAAGCTAGAGTACTATTATTTATTTAATAGGGTTAGAACCAGGGTGTTTTGGAAGGAATGCTGGACAGCAGGTGGAATATCCAGTCCTGGTTCTGCCACTACCTAGCTGTGTGGCTTTGGTCAACGCACTTCACCTCTCTGGGCTTCAGTTTCTTCACATTATATTACAGACAGTAGAGTAAAGAAGGGAGAAATTGGGCTTAACTTTCTGTTCTAATAACATTCTCCCTAGTGACCATCGCCATTGGTTAGTGGATCTATTGTCTAGCAGACTGTCAGGTAAGAAATCATTTCTCAGAGTGCATCAGCAGCAGGAGGCATTAATATTGACAACCCTCTATGTTCCCATTGCACTTTGCAATTATTCAACCTTCTCACACCTGTTACTTCATTTGGTCCTTAGAAGAGCTGATATAGAGCAGGGATTATTATTCTTTTTACAGATGAGGAAACCAAGTTTCAGATATTTGTCCAAGGTCACCCAGCTGTTATGTGACGGAACTGGGCTTGAACTCTGGCCAATTTAGAGTCTCCCCTGTATTTAATGATACAGTGTTTCCTTTCCATTCTGAAACCCCAGCAAGGAGTCATTTTGCTCCATCCTCCATTGCTGCCAGACAGTCACTCTAGGGAAAGTGGTCCCCATTATTTTTCTGAAGGGAAAACACAATGTTAACTCAGACAACATAATAATTTTATGGTTGGAATGAAAAAAATTTTTTTGCTCCTGTCAAATTCAATTTATGTCACAAGACTAAATAAAAATTTTATGTACTGGGTGAAGGAGAAATAGAGAGAAAATGTCCTGAGTGGACAAGCTTAAATTATCTCCCATTTGAATGAGTTCATTTTCCAGACAGAGTTTCATCAGGCTTTTTAATTAAGAGCAAATTGTTCATCTAGAGTCAGTAATTTGCCAGTGACCTCTTCTTAACACTCCCATCTAAGAGGAGAGAAATGACAATGGGACTTTCAAATTAAAAACATCAAGCTCTTACAGATCCTGGGCCCTTCAGTTCAGTAACTGAGTCAGGGAAAGGACATGACTTGGGGAAACAATGACATTTTAGCCAAATTTCTCCTCTAAAATAAAGGCTCAGAGATGTTTAGGAGGTCTTGAGTTTAGCAGGTATAGACATTGGAGGTTGGAGACATCCAGTAACATGTATAGACAAGTACATGTATACAGATAGCTAGATAGCTAGATATACATGTGAGTTTACATAACATTATATGAGCATGGAAATAATTCAGAAAGATACTACCTAAGTTGTTAATGTGATGTTACTACAGCAGTAGATGGAAGTGGAGTAGAGGGAAGGGAATGTGGGAAAAGGGAAGAGGGATCAAAAGAAATGAAAAAAAAGAATTGAACTAAAAATAGAAAGCATGAATGATATAACTTTCATTCTTTTCAATAAGTTTTTGTATAAGTGTGCACCAATCAAAATTTTAAGGGAAATAGTACAACAAGAGGTTTACAAGATACTAAAGCATTTGAAAGCTCTGAAGAACAAATACTGTGTCAGAGAGTTGTAGAAGATGAAGCTGGAGAGCTGGGCAGGGGCATAAGAAAGCCTAAATGCAGAATATAAAGGAGCCTAGACTTTCTCCCGAGGTCAAAGGAGAGCCACGAGGAGACTGATTGGCTCAAACTTGGGTTTTATGCAGGTCATTCTATCAGTGGCATTGTGGTTGGATAGGGGAGGGGAGGAGGGAACTAATGATCTAAGTGAGAGGTGATGAGTTCCTACACTAGATCAGTAGTAATGGGACTGGTTGGAAGCATAGACTTCAGAAAAAAGAGATGTTACAACCATAATTATCTCCATGATTACTACTTTACACATTCACTGCTATTACTACCACTGTTAGTTAACTGCTGCTGTTTAATCAACACTTGCTGTGAACCAAGCACTGTATCAAGAACTATATTTTTACCTTAATTAATTATTTCAGTAACCCTGAAAGATAGGCATCCAGCTGCCGGTTACTGTAGAGAGCATCGAGTAAGGCATGAGAAAGTGACCCTGGTCAAGAGAAGAATCAAACAGAAACCACAATTTGCAAGACAAACATGGCTTGCAAACCAAGCCATCATGTGCAACACAAATTACCTAAACTCAAATTATTTTAACACCAACCCACGCAGACCCAAATATCTCAGGAAAACACTGTAAACTGTTTTGACAGTAAATCCCCACAGACTGATGCATTCCCAAGGCAAGATCTCTAATTCTTCCAGCAACTCACCTAGTTTACAAATTCTAACCACACCCAGAACATACTTATTAATTTCCACCCTGAAACCACTCTATGACTAGCTTCGGGCTCTAAGATCCTCTAAGCCCTTTCACTTATCATTAGAGAAATTCAAATCAAAATCATGATGAGATATAACGTCACACCTATTAGGATGGCTACTATCAAAAACTAGGAAATAACAAGTGTTGGAGAGGATGTGGAGAAATTGAAATCGCTGTGCACTATTAGTGGGAATGTAAAATGGTGCAACTACAATGGAAAACAGTACAGTAGTCCCTAAAAAAATTAAAAATAGAACTACCATATGATCCAGAAATCAGTTCCAGATATATATCCAAAAGAATTGAAATCAGGATTTTGAAGAGATATTTGCACACACATGTTCACAGCAGCACTATTCACAATAGCCAAGAGCTGGAAGCAACCCAAATACCCATCTACAGATGAATGAATAAACGCAATGTGGTACATACATACAATGGAATGTTATTCAGCCTTAAAAAGGAAGGAAACCATGTCACATGCTACAGCACAGATAAACTTTGAGGACATTATGTTAAGTGAAATAAGCCAGTCATAAAAAGACACATACTGCATGATTTCACTTATATGAGGTATCTAGAGTAGTCAAGTTCATAGAAACAGAAGGTAGAAGGGTGGTTATCAAGGCCTGGAAGGAGAGAGAGAATAGGGAGTTGTTCTTGAATGGGTATAGAGTTTCAGTTTTGCAAGATGAAAAAGTTCCGGAGATGTGTTATACAACAATGTGAATATACTTAACACTACTGAACTGTACTCTTAAAAATGGTTAAAATGGTAAATTTTATGCTATGTGTTCTTTGCCACAATAAAAATTTTTTTTAAAAACCCTCTAAGCGCCTTTCTGTAACCTCCCTCTTTGGAGACACCACTGAGACTCTATCAACTTTCTCCTGTGCTCAACAAGTTTATAAACCCAGCCATTCATGATCAGCATCCTTCCCTAACAGTTTCTGAGGGACTTAGACAGTGTGCCAAGTACACCCTGCAGGTCACAAGTCCTCGTGCAGTAGTCAAGAACATGGACTTTGAAGCCAGATACACTAGAGGACTTTGAAGCCCTAGCTCTGCCACTCACTAGCTCCAAAATTTCTCTGATCCTCTGATCCTCTTCACCTAGGGCCTGGGAATAAGAATGTTTATTGTATAGGACCATCAAGAGTATAAAATAAGATAATAATTGAAAATGTCTGGCACAGTGCCCAGCACACAATAAGTAGGTGCTTAATAAATGCAGCTGGTGCTATTGCTCCATGCCCATTAACACCATTCCTCCCACACTTCCGTCATCCTGAATGAAAAGTGGGAAGGATCCCTGCCCCCTACATCTGATGTTTCCTTCCTGTTTATTGCCTTAACCACCATTTATTAAGCTCCTACTAAGTGCCAGGCTCTGAGCTGGGTGTTGGGGGTATGATACAGAGGTGCTCCATCATAAAGGTGCCTCTGGTAGCAGAGGCGCACGTGCACCCAAATAATACAAAGAAGTAAATTGGAGTGTGGAGTGGGAGAATAGTGTTGAGAGTGGAGTGAGCACAAGACCATCCACCTTCAGCTTCCAAATTAAAACACCAGCCTTATAGAGCTGTTTTTAAACCCTATCCACAGGAAAGTTAATAATATAATAATGATGTTTATGAGTTGCTTTCATTCTGGGAGCCTAAAAATAAGCTGGATAAAGGGGCCAAAGACAGAACCCATCAGCTTTATTTCTTCTTCATGACACTTTTGTTTCTTTGAAAATAATTCCACCAGTTCCAATTCTTCTTGAGAAGTGCCCCAGAAACAGTGTGATTAGTCTTGGGACTTTCCTTCTCTCTTTTCCCAAAAGAGGAAAGAAGAAAAATAAAATCAACTTATCGTCTGCACGATGCTAAATATTTTTATATATGATATCTCATTTCTTCTAATGTTATTTCTGCAAAATGGAATTATTGTTTTCATTTTCCAGATGTTGGAAATTAGGCTCAGAGATATTCTGCAACCTGCCCCATGTCGTGCAGCTGCTCAGTGTAAGAGCTCAGGTCCGTTTGACCTGGAATCCTGTATTAGTTCCAGTCTCCCTCCTTGGTACAAGCTGTGACTGCTCTTCAACTGCAGGTATCGTATTATTCTCAAATTCTTCAGAAAGAAACCAGATCCAAGGATAACTTTTTCTGGAGACACTGTTAAAAACTGGAAAGCTGGGACACTCAGTGACCCAAAGAATCTTGAATTTGCAAGCTTCTCAAGTTCCTGTAACTAAATAGATCACAAAAGAAAGGCTGTTGTAAACACTGCAGCAAGTTAAACTTTCTTTCAAGACAGTTTCTGAATTCTATGCCCATGAACATCAAAGAAGTGGGAACTGCAAACTGGTGTCCATATAAGGCTGTGTTAATGTTCACTGCTCATTCTCTCTTCCGCTTCAATGGTGGAAAAGATTAACATATCATTGAGTTAATATAAAGTGTAATTTAAATCCAAAGTGGTGTGTTTCCTTTACAGCATCAAATCTGGCAGCTCTATGCAAGTGCTGTTCTGTCAACTGGAATAACGTCTTTAATGAACTTGTCTCTGGAATATCAAATGTGTAATCTGCAGCACAACTTGCAGCCCTACTGCTCAGACCCTCATCATGTGGCCTACTGGCTTTCACATGAAAAAAAAGAATCCATTCCAGGGCTCTGACCTCATAAGCCACAAACCAGCCACCGGAATCTGCAAGATTGGCTCTAGTTTGCTCATGTCTCATTTCTGCAATTCTGCTGCTCAAACCACTGAGCATACAGAAGGCAGGAATAGTTCACCAACCTTGAAGTGCTCTGCCTGTGGACAGACAATATTCTTTAGAACAATGAGATTCATATTGCCTCTCTCAAGTGGAAGAATATAGTCCCATGGGATCCTAACACCCCTCCTGGGGCCCTCATCGGGTAATGTTTAGAGATACTAAAGCCAACACCTTGGCCAGCAACTAAGCTTTGGCATCCTGCCATGTTGCCCTAGTCTTTTAAGAGAATTTTATCCACCTAGCCATCATGCTTCTAAGAACCAATAAAGGCAAGTCAAAAATATCTGCTCTGCCAATAACAATAAACCCAGGCCCTCTCCCTCTCTGTATTCATTCCTGAGCTGCTGCTCTCATTCTCACCCTTTTCCCACTCGGCTACCATCAGACCTCAAGATTTAGCTGTGGATCCCAGAATGTGAACCGTATGTTGCTGTCTGGTCACTCCCAATGGAAGCTCAAGTTTATCTAAGGACTGTGTAAGTTTGACTCATCCAA
The DNA here is from genome assembly GCF_057802395.1 of Ceratotherium simum simum. Lineage (NCBI taxonomy): Eukaryota > Metazoa > Chordata > Mammalia > Perissodactyla > Rhinocerotidae > Ceratotherium > Ceratotherium simum. Next base: position 38,004,531 of record NC_141906.1, read on the forward strand.
TTCATTTAACAAAAAAGTTATTGAATACTTATATGTGCCAGTATTCTGGTGCAAAGAATGACAAAGAGCATGAAAATATATATACATTTATTCAAGGAGCTTACATTCTATGGGGCGCAAGAGATAATAAACCAAATGAATAACTAAGTTATAGAAAGTAATGGATGTTAAAGAGAAAAACTAAAGCAGGAAAGTTGATGGGGGAGGATAACTCAACTGCAAACAGGGTCCCCAAAGAAGGCTTCACCTTGGAAGTAATATTTTAGCAGAGACCTAAATGAAATGAAGGTTGCTAATTGAGCTGCCTCAGGTAAGAATAACCTGCCAGACGGAAGAGTCATGGAAAGCATGAACGTCAGAGTCAAGTGGCTCTACCACTTGCTAGTTTAAAGAGAATCAACATATTACTTATCTTCTCTGAGCCTCAAGGTTCTCAACTGTAAAATAGAGGCAGCAGTACTGTTCTCAAAGGATATCTGAAGTTTCAATGAGATAATATATATAAAACACCTGTCACTTCATAGCAGCTCAATCATGTTATTTAAATAGGTAGACAATATATAAGTAGACAGAGAGACGAGCAGATATGATAAATTAGGAGAGGATTAGATGGGATAGGATGAGACAGGAGAGGACAGGACAGGACAGGACAGGATAGCTAAAGATGGGCACATAGGTGGCCAGAGAGACAGCAGATATCTAGGCCCACAGACTCCAACCTTATCACTTGGCCACCCCTCAGCTGGGACACCTAGCTACGACATCCATAAGTTAGGTAGATTTCTGATTTTATGTCCTAGACCTAGCTCTAACATTAAAAATTAGTGTGACCTTGGGCAAGTTACTCAGTGCTTCTGAGTTTTATTTTCCTCATCATTTAAAGTAAGCAAGGTATACTAAACAATTGCTGTGCTTTTTCCAGTTCTATTAATAAATGTTCCAATAAGGTCCAAAATTTATTTTTATGGGCTTTACCACATCTAAATAAAAGAGTCATAATTATTTATTCAAAAAGATGAAGGGTTTTTTTTTTCCTTTCTTAAAAACAGTGAGCTATTTAACATTTATTAAGCACCAGCTATATCCACAATCTCCTTGTAGGGTAATAAGAAGAGTCAAAATGAGGAAACATACAACAGTGAAAACAGCAATTAAAAAATTTTAAAAGTGGAAATGCATGATCCAAGGCCTGAAGAGATTAGGTATTTAAAATCTATGGTAACCTGGCCTCTTGTATTTGTAAAATTCAACATTTGAAAATATCTTCTATATCAATTTCCCATATTCCTATAAGCATAAAATTATCTTAATTTCAAGTTTTTAAAGTTTATTCCAGACAATAAAAGTTAATTACATTTCAGGGGCTGGCCCCATGGCATAGTGGTTAAATTTGCCACACTCCACTTCGGCGGCCCAGGTTCGTGGGTTCGGATCCTGGGTGTGGACCTACACCACTCATCAGCCATGCTGTGGCAGCCTCCTACATACAAAATAGAGAAGGATTGGCACAGATGTTTGCTCAGGGCGAATGTTCCTCAGGAAAAATAAATTAATTCCATTTGATTCCAATATTATTAATAATCACAAAAACTTTTTGAATGAATATGCAAAATATGAAATGAAAAACTGTGCAAGCCCATTTCCCTGACCTCCATGAGACAACATAACTGTAATTTATAAACTGATGACCATTCATTCATTCATTCATTTGGGAGCAGTTATTGAGAGACTAACACGTACCAGGCACTGTGTCTACATGCAGGAAACACAAATATGTCAAGGCCTTTGCCTTGAAAAAGCACAATTTATTGGGAGAGACAGAGAAAAAAAATTGCTAGAGTACAGAATGATAAATGCATAATCAATCTGAATATATGACATAGGTATACTAAAATAGGTAGATTAATTATCCCTTGGGTAGTCAAAGATTTCATAGAAGAAATACATTCAAGGAGTTTTAAAGAATGAATTTATCAGGAAGACAATTTTTCAACAAATGCATATCACACTTATGATCAGAAAAAAGTGATAGTCATTAGTTCAAGGTGATGATATTATAGGTAAATATTAATATTACACAATGAACTACGTACAGTTAAAGTCCTTAAGTTTTGTAAAGTTAGAGCTAATTTTTCTCTAATTCCTCAAAAGTAACAGCAGTCTGGTGATTAAAAAGGTAAAAATGTAATCTTTAGTTTCCTGGTAGAGAAATAATATGGCCAACACTTACTACCTCGAAAGCTGTCCAGAAACAATTGCAAGTTCCAGTAAGCAACACCACTTGAAGAAAGGTCAGACTTTATGCACTGGTCTAAGTCACTCCTGCCTCTACGTGTCTCCTCTGCAACCTACACAGCCCACGCACCTTACACCTCTGGTCGCCTCTGAATATGCCATGCTGATTGGTGCTCTCTCCTACACTTGCCCTTCCTTGGCTATTTACCAAACTTATGCACATGATTCAAGATGTAGCTTCTGACGTTTCTTCTGTGATGCCTTCTAATATAAAAACAGAAATAAGAATGAGACGTATCAGTTAGTTTTCTTTCAAAAAAGAGAATCAAACAGTCGTAAGAAAGGGCATTTCTGGTTTTAAGACCTCCTCAGCTCAGGCCCTCCTTGCTCAGGTGAACCCTTTAGACATGCTACTCCTGCAGCTCTGCCCTTCAATGATCCCTCCTAAATATATTGTGTTATTCACCTCTTGTCTTCCTCACTTTCGATTACGGGTAAGATACACTCATCCTCTGGCCTGGCCTCATGGATCCCTTAGATACGTGAACTCTCCATGACAACAGAGGCACTGTGCAACTTTAACCCAAGAATATTGATTCTGTGCAGTGATATTGATTCTTTCATACTGACCAGAAGCTTTGTCTGGCTAGGGGGTGATTTAGAGCGATTTTAATTCATGCTTTTCTATATAGGTCCTCAATAAAAATAGTTATTATTCAATAAATATAATTTGTGAAGCAAAATTTCTTTGAGATGTATTCAACAAATTTTATTGAATTCTTACTATACGCCAGGCATTAGACTTCATGGAGCTTGTGTTCTAGTGTAGGAGATGGAATAAGTACTTCCAAATAAAAAGGTGATAAACCACTGGATAAAGAACTGCCTCTGGTCTGACAAATGAATACTCAGTGTATTCTGGAGAAATCCTTCAGAGTTTAATCCATAAGTGCCGTCTTGACAATACCAGACTATGCCGAGCACCATTCCACTAAGCTCCCAAGGTTCCCTTTGCATTTCTCCCCAAGAAGACATTTCTTATTACTTTAAAATTGTCTATTTATATTTCTATTTCTCTTATTATTGTGAGCTTCTCAAGGACAGGAGTCACATGCCATATCATTTTTTAGGATTTAACATAAATTAATCATCCTGCAATATGTCATAAAAGCGTATGATTATAAACCATCAGAATCATTTACAATAGTAGAATCACGTTCCAGGCTCTACAAAATGTCCTTAAACCTCTATACATATTGATTAAACAAGTGGCCTCAATAGACTGTGAAGAAAGCATACAACACAAAAAAATTTGGCAAACATTAACCTGAATTACCAGAGCTGAGTAGAGAGAGAAGCTCTCTGGTTGATTCTTTTTGGGCTCCCTCTCCTACACCAGCTTTCAAACTGGGATATCGTTACCTATAAAAATCTACACGAATATGCACGAGGAATGAAAGAAACACAAGATAAATAGGGTGATACTCCCTGTACCTAGAAATTCAAGTTAATTTCAAAATAGGTGTATCACTTGATTAGAATTCAAAGTTTGCATATGTTTTGAAGATAAACAGGAGACTTCAAACAAAGTCAAGCTTTCATGGGATCACACTGAATCACATCCTCCAAAGAAAGGATAGAGAGGATTGGAGTCAAGAAATAGGGAAGAGCTGCATTTTACTCTGCCACTGAGGGAACTCTGGTGAAAAAGTTTAAGATCCTCTAGTCGAAACCAATCCCCCACTTAAGAGAGCAGGTATAGCATTTAACTATACCATAAATGACAATTATTTGCCAGCTCTAAGTAATAAGAATTAAGCTATTGAATAACAACTTTCTTTTTTAGAACATGGAGAAAGATTTCAAGAGATGATTTGGGATACACTAGTTGTCTAAAGAAAGAAATAAAAATAAGTAAATAACAAAGTCAATTGGTTTCTTCTTTTTGTCTTGATAAATTTAGAAGGAAACAGCATTCAGAATCATGTCATTTGCCCTAACCTGGTCCTCAACATTCAAGAAGTTTTGCCAAATTGTCAAATATTTGGAAACCTAGCTAAAAATAAAAATGGAAAGTTTTTGTAGAAAAGTCTAGAGTCTTTTTCTTTTTATCATATGTACTTTTCTTTCCTATTTCTCTCCACTTCCCAAATAATATAAAAGAAAACTGACTGAGTAAAAAAAGTCCCCCAAAAAGTATGTAGAAGGATGTGTGAAAAGTGAGAAAA